>NW_014593133.1:0-752 GCF_000485595.1 Priapulus caudatus | reverse complement strand
AGCAGCCGATGGGAAAATAGCTACCACCGTTTAACAGATCCGTGAGCGTATCCGCGCCTTTAAATACACCGGTTATGTTTATTCGAGGGTCATTCTTACTCTCTTTGCTCGCACCCATACGCCGAGTAGACCCCATCATCAACAGGAAGCGAGAATAAAGCCGATCCTTTGGCATGTCGTCCACCTCTTCCAGCGAGGCGCATGTCATATCACCGCCATCGACCTGAGCCATAATTCCGTATGACTCTGCTCGGCTTCGATTACAAAACTCATACTTGCTATCAGACATTTGCTTACGACCATTCTTGTATGAGATGAATGCAGACAACATCGGTGACCGTCTGATTGCTTCGATGTGATAGGTCAGGTTCTTTACTGACTGAGCCATACGTGGCGCCACGATGCCTAGCTCCTGATCGGCATTTATTGCTAATGCTTCAAGGTTATACAGCTCTTTTACAGCCGTTTTACCGGTACGCCTGCAGGAAAAATCGATGGTATTGGAGTGCAGGTCCATCTCCTTCATTTTTAGTATCTGAACAGCATCCAGTTCGACGTTGTGTACGTATTTGTGCCACATCGCATGATCGCCGGCATATTTCATGATGTGAGACTCAGCAACGTAGCTCTGCTCTACTCGCTGAGAGCTTGAAACACGTTCAGTCGACATGCTTAACCTCTCCCTCTATGACCTTCTCTCCACTGTAGCTGTTCTGTATCAGCGTCATCAGTGCTGTCTGCTGATCTTCCAC
>NW_014593132.1:0-752 GCF_000485595.1 Priapulus caudatus | reverse complement strand
CGTATCAATATGGATCAGTTCTTCAAGCACGTGTCCGTCTTTTACTAAAATATCGTTTTTAACCGCTACATTCAGGTAGTTCAGTGTTCCTAACGGAGCAATTACTCTAATGGTATTTGCAATATGACAATAAAGAATACCGACAACACCTACAAGCCCTAGAAATGGCCAACTTAAAAATGCCACTACCAGTACTGGTAGTGTAAAGGAGTCAGCCCATCGCTCCCCTTTTAAGGCTTGAGTTCCTTTAAATTCAATCGAGTGGTTAATAATTTCCCCGATTTTAGCGACCGTTGTTTCATGCCCTGATTTTTCCATCAGAATACTAATGCGTCCGGATATCACAAGGGTTGATGCAAAGACTCTATCACCCACAACCTTATCAGCAGGTTGAGACTCTCCCGTTAGCACCTTTTGGTCAACGGCTGCAATACCATCTGATACAACCCCATCGACAGGAATGACATCTCCTGCCGTAACAATCAAGATGTCGTTTTCTTTGACGTCCTCAATAGAAACTTGAACTTCTATACCATTTTTTAAAACCCAAACTTGATCGGGCTGCTGGCTGAAGATATCTATCATTTGCCGTTTGGATTGCTCCTTGGCACTACTCAAAATATATTTAGATACATGCAATAAGCCAATACCAACAGATGCAGAAGCATAAGCTCCAAGCCCTAGCATTAACATATCCGCAACGCTATATAAGACATAACCGTCAACCTTTTTATCTTTAAGCAAAGATTTTT
>NW_014593131.1:0-752 GCF_000485595.1 Priapulus caudatus | reverse complement strand
CTAATAATACCTCATAATAATAATAGCTAGTAATGGCTAATAATTGGCTAATAATAGCTAATAAGGTATTATTAGCTCTTGATATATATGTAAATATCTGGTAAACAGCAGATGTTGCTCACAGTGGCAGAGCGTCACATGACGTCACATGACGTCACGTGCTCTCATTACATCACAGCACAGCGGTTAGCAAGCCCATCCTACTTTTATAACACATCTAATGTAAGACATACATGTATTAATCCTACATACACATACACGCACGCACGCACGCACATAGCACTGTCTAACAGCCATCTAATATGAGACATACATGTATTAATCCTACATACACATACACGCACGCACGCACATAGCACTGTCTAACAGCCATCTAATGTGAGACATACATGTATTAATCCTACATACACATACACATACACACGCACGCACGCACGCACGCATGCACATAGCAGTGTCTAACAGTAACAGCCATCTAATGTGAGACATGTACATGTATTACATACACATACAAATACAAATACACATACACATACACACGCACGCACGCACGCATGACCATAGCACTGTCTAACAGTAACAGCCATCTAATGTGAGACATGTACATGTAATATTGTATTAATCCTACATACACATACAAATACACATACACATACACATACACACGCACGCACGCACGCACGCACGCACGCACGCATGCACATAGCACTGTCTAACAGTAACAGCCATCTAAATTGAGACATGTACATGTA
>NW_014593130.1:0-752 GCF_000485595.1 Priapulus caudatus | reverse complement strand
TTAATAATACGTTAATAATGCGGTTACCGCCGGTGGGCAAATGCCGTCAAAAGGCATGCATTAGAAATTTACTCGACATGACATTATATTTCGCACGTCCGCGCTGTGAGAGAGTAAATAGGAGTATATTGTTCCTTGCTCAAATGTATTTGTCATTGTTCATTGCTTGTAGTGGTGGCTTTACAGATCTAGAGCGCGCACACCGCATGTGTCTGTCTCTCTCTCTCTCTCTGTCTATCTGTCTGTGGCTCTTTCTTTGTCTACAGGTCTGTCTCTCTCTCTCTGTGTGTCTGTCTGTCGCTCTTTGTCTGTTTGTATCTGTGTGTCTCTTTCTCGCGCTCTCTATCGATCTCTCTCTGCGCGCGCGCGCACGTGTGTGTGTCTTTTTCTTTATGTCTCTCTATTTCTTTTTTTCTATCTCTCTCTCTCTCTTTTTCTCTCTATCTCTCTGTCTCTCTATTCCCCGTTTCTTTTTCTCTCTTCTCTTCCCTTGCTCGTCCTCTCCCTCCCCTTCGCACTATGTCTCTGCGGTTATATGAACAGTTAGGCCACACGCAACTGTTTCATTGTTCACCGTGACACGACCAGAATAAATAAAACAGTGTACATAATACATACATAAACCAGTGTACACATTACATACATAATATATGCATAATACAGTGTACACATTGCATACATAATACATAATACAGTGTATACACATTACATACATAATACATGCATAATACAGTGTACACATTGCATACATA
>NW_014593129.1:0-752 GCF_000485595.1 Priapulus caudatus | reverse complement strand
GTAAAACACATTAACCGAGAAGTTACTGTTATTTAGTGGCGCCATTCAAATGTCGGGTACAGTGAAGGGCAGAAAATCAGCACGCCATGCAACATCCGATTGGATGGAATTAGAGAAACAGCGTGGTATCTCGGTTACGTCTTCCGTCATGCAGTTCCCGCATAAAGGTTGCATCATCAATCTGCTAGATACACCGGGACATGCAGACTTCTCCGAGGATACTTACCGTACCTTAACAGCGGTAGATTCCGCTTTGATGGTAATCGATGCGGCGAAAGGAGTAGAGGAGCGCACCATTAAACTAATGGATGTGTGTCGTCTGCGAACCACGCCGATTATTACCTTCATTAATAAAATGGATCGCGAAGCACGTGAGCCAATTGATATCCTTGATGAAATCGAAGACATACTAAACATTAAGTGTGCACCCATTACTTGGCCAATTGGCATGGGTAAAAATTTCAGAGGTGTGTTTAATCTTGCTACCGACACCGTGCATTTTTACAGTGCTACCCATGGTGGAAAAATTCAGCAAGGTGACATTGTAAAAGGTTTAGATAATCCCGAGCTAGATGAAATTTTAGGCACCATGGCTGCCGACTTACGCGAAGAAATTGAACTAGTAAGAGGTGCCAGTCACGAATTTGACTTAGACGCTTATCAAAAAGGCGAGATGTCCCCCGTATTCTTTGGTTCAGGTATTAACAACTTTGGTGTTGCCGAATTATTAGACGCCTTAAACGATTTCGCAC
>NW_014593128.1:0-752 GCF_000485595.1 Priapulus caudatus | reverse complement strand
ATTGGTTGGTAGAGACCGTGACAGATCAACGACGTACATATGTCTGGCCTTGCCGCTTTACACAAAGCGAAACTGTGGCATCACCAGTGTTCCGCCATCACTGCATGTGACGTTGGCAGCGTCAGCGGCGGTTTCCGACTAACATTGTAGCGTCATCGTTGGGTTGTGACTCACCTTGCAGCGTCAGCGTCGGTTTGTGACTTACCTTGCAGCGTCAGCGGCGGTTTAAGACTCACCGTGCAGCGTCAGCGTCAGCGGCGGTTTGTGACACACCTTGCAGCGTCAGAGGCGGTTTAAGACTCATCTTGCAGCGTCAGCGTCAGCGGTGGTTTATGACTCACCTTGCAGCGTCAGCGTCAGCGGTGGTTAATGACTCACCTTGCAGCGTCATCGTCGGCGGCGGCGACGGTGGCCGGATGCTTCCGTACGACACGTCGTTGTTGATGTAACTGTCGTGGTACGCCTTCCGCGCCTCCGACGTCATCTCGGAGGTCACCTTTGACCTCTCGTCGAGCTTCCGCAGCGCCGCCATGTGGATGTCTTGCAGACCGGTGTACTTGCGCGGGCTGAGAGGTCGCGGCGCCGGTCTGTCGCCGTGTGCCTGCAGACAGTTGTGAGTGTGTGTAGTGTGTATAGGTAACATAGATATATGCAAACGCAGTATATGTATGTATATCTATCTATCTATCTATCTATCTATCTATCTATCTATCTATCTATCTATCTATCTATCTATCTATCTATCTATCTAT
>NW_014593127.1:0-752 GCF_000485595.1 Priapulus caudatus | reverse complement strand
CACACACGTACACGCACACACTGCACACACACACACACGTACACAGACGCATGCGCACACACGTACACGCACGCGCGTGCGCGCACACACACACACGCATGCACACACATGCGCGCACACACACACACGCACACATGCACGCACGTACGCGCGCGCACACGCACGCGCGCGCGCACACACACACGCGCGCACACACAGACACGCACACATGCAGGCACGTACGCGCGCACACGCACACACGCGCGCACACATACACGCGCGCACAAACACACGCGCGCACACACAGACACGCACACATGCACGCACGTACGCGCGCGCACACGCACACGCGCGCACACACAGACACGCCACATGCACGCACGTACGCGCGCGCACACACACACGCGCGTACACACAGACACGCACACATGCACGCACGTACGCGCGCACACACACACGCGCTCACACACAGACACGCACACATGCACCGCACGCACGTACGCGCGCGCACACGCACACGCGCGCACACACAGACACGCACACATGCACGCACGTATGCGCGCGCACACACACGCGCGCGCGCACACAGACACGCACGCATGCACGCACGTACGCGCGCGCACACATGAGTCGGCGCTGACAGTGACAATGCGCTCGGCGTTGTGTCGCTATTACGGAGCTTTCACGCCGTGCGGCGGCGGCGGCGGCGGCGGCGGCGGCGGCAGCGGCAGCGGCAGCGGCGCACGCTTTGTGCGAGTCGCTCTTGTATCGCT
>NW_014593126.1:0-752 GCF_000485595.1 Priapulus caudatus | reverse complement strand
TTCATCATGACCATACTTTTCATGAGATATTACTTGGTATTGCTTTGGTAAATAATTGAAGGGAGTTTGATAACTTCCGGCAGGAAAACCATTGGCGTGAACAAAATTAATGAGCGTTTTTGACATATATGATTAATTAACTAGTTAAAATAATGAAGTGTTAGAAAGTTAAACGCTTGTTTTAATTTTGTCAATGTTCATTTTGAAAGTAAGGCTGCTATTTTAACAAAGCATTAAAAAACCCCAGTTAAGCTGGGTTTTGATTGTGAACAAGTTATTTAAGAGAGGCGGGTTAAAATTCTTCCAACATATACTCTAATGAGTCTTCGTATATTTTTAGTTCTTTTTCAAGTTGAAATTTATCTCTTAATTGTTCTATTTCTCGCCATTTTCTTTTTTTATTTGACGCTATCTTTCCTTTTGCGGGTTGACTAACTGACTTTAACACTTGGCTTAAATTGTCCATAAAAACACCTCTTAGATAGGTTTTCTGTAAAAACATAAATCAACTCTGCACCTTTTTAAATACGCATCATGGTTTTACATTGATGCAAATAAAAAAACCGCACATTTCTTTAACAAAACCGTGCGTTTTAAAATAGTGTTTATTGAATGATATTGAGAAATGTTGTTTACAGGGCAACGCTGCTAAGTTGCTTTCAAGTTTTATTGGTCAATACAAAGTTACGGGAATGCCTCACTTAATTTTTCTGTCTGCATCGCGAATCATCAATTCATCTGCCCAGCGCCAT
>NW_014593125.1:0-752 GCF_000485595.1 Priapulus caudatus | reverse complement strand
TGTAACTTTGGCTCTGAGCCTATCTGTTATTATTTATTACGTATCACTACAGAAGTTAGATCAAATATTATAATTTGCAAATTATAATATTTGTTTTGGATAGAAGGTAGCTTTGCCGTAGTCACAAAATGATGCCTAAAGTGAATTCGAATTTATTAGCATCGAAAAAGTAATAAAGTTATTGTTTGGGTGTTGACATTAGAAAATAAGAGTATTATTATATTCAAATATTCAGTCAGTAGGTGACTTAATACTCCTCCATCCTCCTTTGGTGGTATTTGTGCGACTCTTCGGAGTCGCATTTTTTTTGCCTGTCATTATACGTGTTCTCGTACTTTTTCTACTTGCATTATTTTCTACTGGCGCACAGCGCACAACTAAGAAAATGTGATGAATTAAAATTAACGCTTGAGTCACAGGGTGTATTCAAATAGAATGCCCCGTTCTTTGAATAGGCTCCACTTGGGAGACTATTATATGTTATTTAGATAGCTTCATTTCTGGAGATTATTGAAATGGGAACGTTTACTGCAAAGCCTGCAGAGGTAAAGCGCGACTGGTTTGTCGTCGATGCTGAAGGTAAAACCTTAGGTCGTTTGGCCAGTGAGATTGCTCTACGCTTACGTGGTAAGCATAAGCCAGTCTATACACCACACGTTGATACGGGTGATTATATAGTCGTGATAAATGCTGATAAAGTACGTGTGACGGGTCGTAAAGCAACGGATAAAATCTACTATAGATTTACAGGT
>NW_014593124.1:0-752 GCF_000485595.1 Priapulus caudatus | reverse complement strand
GCACAACGAGGGGAGCAATGTTACAGTGTAAACACTGTGAGGGAAGGAAAACATAAGCATGTCTGGCTGTCTCACAGGTTCAGGCTAAGGACGATGACTGCTCCCCGGACTTTGGTGACATCTGCAAATACGAGCTGGAAAATCCTGCTGTGCCATTCGCAATCGATGAGCAAGGTATGATTACTTGCACGTTCGCGTCGTTATCGTTACCTGTGTCGTCATTAGTGCGACTTTTCTCAGTGACAACTCACTATTATCTGTACCGTCATTAGTGTGATATTTCTCGGTGACAACTCACCGTTACCTATGTCATCATTAGTGTAACATTTCTTGTGTGACAATCATCGTTTCTGTGTCGTCATTAGTGTGGAGATTTACTCTGACCGGTGACAAGTCCGGAGTTACCGTGTGTTCTATAGGTGTGAATTCTTGTGTGAAGCTCACGTTACCTGTGTCGTCGTTAGTGCTGACATTTCTCACGAGGATGACACCTACGTTACGTTCTGTCGTATTAGTGTGGAAATTTCTCGAGTCACAAACATCCTATATAACCGTGCCATTTGTCTCTGTACCTTCTCGGTGACAACCCGACCTTACATGATATCGTCATTCGTGTGACTCTTTCGGCACGAGTCACAAACCGAGACCTCGGCTGACAACCATGGTTAACGTGGAAGAGCCTGAGGCGCTTGACGGGCAGAGCTTAAGAATATCGCTGAGCGTCGCGTCGCATCGACTGTGTTTGATCTCTT
>NW_014593122.1:0-753 GCF_000485595.1 Priapulus caudatus | reverse complement strand
ATATATATAGCGAGCCTGCGACACTGTGGGCGTCACTTTTCTTGTATATGCGCCTTTTCTCGTGTATAGCCACTGTGTTTTATGAATAGCTGCAATTTTCATGCACGAGCGCCATCCTCTTGACCATCTTTTTCTAGACGGGTAATTGTTTTCGCTAATTAGTCACATGATACTGTCATTCACATACTGTCGTTCGCATACTGTCATTCGCGTACTGTCATTCACATACTGTCGTTCGCATACTGTCGTTCGCATACTGTCATTTACACACTGTCATTCACATACTGTCGTTCACATACTGTCATTCACATACTGTCGTTCACATACTGTCATTCACATATTGTCGTTCGCATACTGTCGTTCACATACTGTCATTCACATACTGTCGTTCACATACTGTCGTTCGCATACTGTCATTCACATACTGTCGTTCGCTTGGCTTGCAGACGGAGAGATGCGCTCGCTTCGAGAAGCAGTGCAGTGGAGACAAGGTGTGTGTGCTGCAGGATCATGGGGGCGTGTGCGTCGACCCATCCACAGCAGCTGAGGTCGAAGCTGCGATCCGCTCTGCACAGGAACACAAGAATAACGCCTAGGCGACCGTTACCAATGACGCCGCCGCCGCCGCCGCCATCGTTGTGCCTGCGCGTGCGCGTATTTTTTCTGTATTTAATTTCGACAAAATTTTCGAATTATACTTCGACGATCTTATTAATAAATTGGATAATCCTGCATCCCGCATTTCGTTGTTGA
>NW_014593121.1:0-753 GCF_000485595.1 Priapulus caudatus | reverse complement strand
GTTTGAAGATGGCGATATACTGATGACAGGCACGCCGAAAGGTGTGGGAGAATTTTTAAAAGACGATCAATTCGAAATTAAACTTTTTTCTGGAAATATCTTACTGCTCAAAAGCTCGTGGCGAGTAATTTAGTCTTAACCCTTGCTGCCTTAGAGAAATCGTTATGAAGCAATCACCCGAAGCCGCATTGGCAGAATTACAGCACACCACGCAAAGTCTAATGCTATCAACACTAAGCGACGATGGAAAACCTAATGGAAGTTATGCACCATTTATTAAGGATGAAGAGGATAATTTTTATATATTTATAAGCCAATTAGCCCGTCACACCCATGAATTACTCTCTAACCCACAGGTAAGCATTCTACTAATAGAAGACGAGCAAGACACCCGACAAATCTTCGCCCGCAAACGCGCCAGTTATTTTTGTCACGCACATGTTGTTGTAAAAGAGGATCCGAATTATACCTCTCTACTCGATCAATTCGAAACACGTTTTGGCAATATAGTGGGGTTACTCCGCACTCTGCCGGATTTCATTTTATTCAAATTGGAGGTAGAGTCAGGCGATTTTCGTGCAAGCCTTTGCTCAAGCTTTTGTGATTTCAAAAGAGGGCTTAAAGCCATAAGGACTGAGAGTTTAATAATATCTGAGACATACTAAACCTTGCCTTGCAAACTGTTGATTACTTCACTAAAGCTAATCAACGCATATATCACTAAAAATATGATAACAACAAAAGCAAATATCT
>NW_014593120.1:0-753 GCF_000485595.1 Priapulus caudatus | reverse complement strand
CAAACTAGTCGGCGATGTGGTAGCTCACCAAGCTGGGCAAATCGCCTCCACGGGGACAACGTGGGTCAAAGAAAGCCTGGAAGCCATGAAGCTGAATACAGCTGAGTACTTAAGCGAGGAAGTACGTCTCACCCCTGCCGACGCTGAAATCAACCATTACCTCGATCAAGTCGACGAACTGCGCATGAGTGTCGATCGACTCGAAGCACGCATTGATCACTACCTAAAGCAACAGACGCGGGACAACACTAGTCAATGAATTTTTTCGCGCAACTGTTACGCCTGATTGAAATCAACCGTGTTCTGATACGTCATAACTTGGATGATATTGTCTATTCTATTCCCGCCTTAAAACCGTTTCGTTTTATCTACCACGCCTCTCCATGGAATTGGAAAAAAAAGCCACAGGCTTCACGCGGCGAACGCATTCGCAAAGCCTTGGAAGACCTCGGCCCCGTATTTGTCAAACTCGGACAAATGCTCTCAACACGGCGCGATATGCTCGACGAAGATATCGCCGATGAATTAGCCAAACTACACCATTACGCAGGTGTGACTAAATTTTTCCAATTGCGCCTGTACTGCAGCTTGTACTTTGGGATGGCAGTGGCCCGTGTTAACCACGGCAATACCGCTGCCCAAATCCAATGTAGCGATTGCCTTCTACATCCCACAATTCAGCATTCAGTTGCTTTTTCAATATAGGCATGAGTCATGGTGCCTTGGCCGCGAGCGAAAGCCTTATCTTTTCTT
>NW_014593119.1:0-753 GCF_000485595.1 Priapulus caudatus | reverse complement strand
AAGACAGGAAGGCAGGCAGGCAGGCACTCAGTCAGACAGACAGGCAGGCAGACAGGAAGGCAGGCAGGCAGGCAGGCAGGCAGGCACTCGGTCAGGCAGACAGGCAGGCAGGCAGGCAGTGAGGCAGTCAGGCAGGCAGGCAGGCAGGCAGGCAGGCAGTCAGGCAGTCAGGCAGGCAGGCAGTCAGGCAGGCAGGCAGGCAGGCAGTCAGGCAGGCAGTCAGGCAGGCAGTCAGGCAGGCAGTCAGGCAGGCAGTCAGGCCAGGCAGGCAGTCAGGCAGGCAGTCAGGCAGGCAGGCAGTCAGGCAGGCAGGCAGGCAGGCAGTCAGGCAGGCAGGCAGGCAGGCAGGCAGGTAGTCAGGCAGGCAGGCAGGCAAGCTAGAGCTTGCATCGCAGCACCAATACGCAGCCCCGCACACAGGCGCCTGCCGATAGTGATACCGGGCGTGATACTGGGTGTGACTCACTCTAGCTGACAACGCCATATTAATCGGCTGGTAGCCAGAGCCAGACATGAGAATCTGTATTTATACAGCCTGCCCCCGCGTTACACGCAGCGCCAGCTAACCTCATTACGCTCGTACAGCGAGCCTCGCACACGCACGCACGCACGCACGCACATACACGCACGCACGCACGCACGCGCCAGGAGCACCACCACCACCAACAGCAGCAGCAGCAGCAGCAGCAGTAGCAGTAGCAGCACCACCACCACCAACAGCAGCAGCAGCAGCAGCAGCAGCAGCAGCAGCAG
>NW_014593117.1:0-753 GCF_000485595.1 Priapulus caudatus | reverse complement strand
CCCCTTTTTCTCTCTAACGCGCTCTCTCTCTCTCCCTCTATCTATCTCTCTCACTCTCACCCTCTCTCGCTCTCTCGCTCTCTATCTCTCTCTGCCTTTCTGCACGTTTCGGCGCTCGCTCACGAGCTATCAACTCAGTACCTATACATCTACTCAGTACCTGTACAGTGATGAAGTTTAGGAGAGTCCTATTCATTATAATCATTAAGACATTACGCTACGCGGCCGTCTTTGCTGATCGGTGAGGGTGGCGCAAACTCAAAAACCGTAGATCTTGTTAGCGTTACGATTACTAGCGGGCGGACCTTGCTTTTGTTAATATTGTCTTAGCTGCATCTAAATTAAATGCTACTGCTTAAGTTAAATCAAAAATATTTCTAACAACTAAATTAAATAGCTTAAATGTAAGATCCGAAATCGTATACCTGCGTTGGCGACGTGTTTCAGGCGCGGTGTCGATGGAGTTACAGCACACCAGGGGACGCTCGTCTAGCGTTGTCTACAGCGAGACGCCAGAGATCGGCGGTAAGATGCAACTGCCGAAGCAATCGACCAATCATCTCAGCGTGCAGATCCCCAGCCGGCGGCCCAGCATCGCGCAAGTGCCCGCCATGTTGGATCCGCTGGAAGCAATCAGGTGACGCAGCCAGTCCTCGCCCCCGTGTCGCTGTGTGCAGGGGGCGCCACTATGGCCAGTGTACTATATATATATATATATATATATATATATATATATATATATATATATATATA
>NW_014593116.1:0-753 GCF_000485595.1 Priapulus caudatus | reverse complement strand
GAGAGAGAGAGAGAGAGAGAGAGAGAGAGAGAGAGAGGGCGAGCTCTCTGGTAAATTGCCTTCCGAGAAATCGCTGTTCGTTTAACTTAGGACATCAAGATGGCTTCTCAAAGAGAGGAAAAGGGAGGCGGCGAGGGAGAGAGGAGAGAGGTGGTGAGAGGAGCAGACGAGAGAGGGGAGGGTGAGGAAAGAGAGAAGGAGATAGAGGAGGCGGATAGAAAAGGGTGAAGAGACAGAGGGCATGAGAAGAGAGATGGAGAGAGGGATCAGGGAGAAAGAGGCGGGTGGCTAGCATCTGAGCGTGGGTGCGTGACTGTTGTGACAGTGGAGGTTGCTAGGGCGTGTGTACATCAGCAGCAGCAGCAGCAGCAGCAGCAGCATTAGTAACAGCAGGGTGCCCCGCTCGCTCGTTCGCTCTCTCTCATTCATTAAGAAAGCTTAGTTTTTAATGTAAATCGATGCCGCCGCCTCTGCCGCCGCCGCCGCCGCTGCTGGTAGATAGTTTTCTATAGAGCTGTGAAAGATGACACGGTGGGCCACGATGACTCATAGTCATAGCTAACGTTAAACCCCCTAATCTACCCTAACCTTAACCCCTACCTTCACGCTAACCCTACCCTAACCCTAACCCTAACCCTGCCTTCACGCTAACCCTACCCTTAGCAGTGCTCGAAATAAGCGTTGTCCGGTTGTCAGAGACAACCTAACCAGTCTGTGACATTGTCCGGTGGACAACCAAGAAAAATGTGACGA
>NW_014593115.1:0-754 GCF_000485595.1 Priapulus caudatus | reverse complement strand
AAAAAGGGGAGAGAGAGAGGGAGAGAGGAGAGGGAACGAGTCCATGATCGTGGCCATGGCTGGCCGTGGAAATCACTTCGCCCGCGTCGTTCGCCGATTGCTTTGCTCCTAATCCGTCCAAGTGTCTTCACGTGACCTCGTACGTGTGCTAGTATTTGCGAGGCGGGCCGGTGGGAGAGACAACAGCGCAGTTACAGCGCCGCCATCTTGGGATTATCGCCAATAACTGACGACAGATCTAACGATCTTAGCAACGACCTTGGGAGCTAGAGATTTCGCGCGAAACTCGAGATCGTAATCGTAAAAAGAATTTCGTGAAATGTTATCGCGTGGAGAATGTGCGTTGTGGGACCAGGTGGACGATGTTCGGGGCGGCGCATGCGGGGCAAGAGCAACTTCCAGCGGAATTAACGTTGAAAAGAAGAAATCCTCTCTTTCATGTTCATGTTCAACACGTTCTCTCGTCTTTCGAAGCTTACGCGATAAGTACACGAGGATTGCCGTGCGCTTGATGTGAAATCTCCTGCTAGAGCTGTCGCTCAGGATTCGACGTAAGCTACTTCAAGCTTAAATACCATTAATAAATACTGAACACCATCGCCGAAAATCGTAAATTGTCGAAAATCGAGCGTCGATGTGCGGCTAAGTAAGAGTAAGCGTCCCCCGTTGTGCGCATGCGCACTTGTAATGTGTTACAGTAAGAATGCAATCGTGAATATCAGTAGTGAAATGAAAAATATCTTCCTTCCTTATA
>NW_014593114.1:0-754 GCF_000485595.1 Priapulus caudatus | reverse complement strand
GTAGTCAGTACATATCCCGTATTAGACCAGTACAGACCCTGTCGTCAGTACATATAATGTATTAGACCAGTACAGACCCTGTAGTCAGTACATATCACGTATTAGACCAGTCCAGACCCTGTAGTCAGTACATATCCCGTATTAGACCAGTACAGACCCTGTAGTCAGTACATATCCCGTATTAGACCAGTCCAGGCCCTGTAGTCAGTACATATCCCGTATTAGACCAGTCCAGGCCCTGTAGTCAGTACATAGCACGTATTAGACCAGTCCAGACCCTGTAGTCAGTACATATCCCGTATTAGACCAGTACAGAACCTGTAGTCAGTACATATCCCGTATTAGACCAGTACAGGCCCTGTAGTCAGTACATATCCCGTATTAGACCAGTCCAGACCCTGTAGTCAGTACATATCACGTATTAGACCAGTCCAGGCCCGGTAGTCAGTACATATCACGTATTAGACCAGTCCAGGCCCTGTAGTCAGTACATATCACGTACTAGACCAGTCCAGATCCTGTAGTCAGTACATAGCACGTATTAGACCAGTCCAAGCCCTGTAGTCAGTACATATCACGTATTAAACCAGTCCAGAACCTGTAGTCAGTACATATCACGTATTAGACCAGTCCAGGCCCTGTAGTCAGTACATATCACGTATTAGACCAGTCCAGAACCTGTAGTCAGTACATATCACGTATTAGACCAGTCCAAACCCTGTAGTCAGTACATAGCACGTATTAGACCAGTCCA
>NW_014593113.1:0-754 GCF_000485595.1 Priapulus caudatus | reverse complement strand
AGACAGACAGACAGACAGGCAGACAGCCAGACAGACAGACAGACAGACAGGCAGACAGACAGACAGACAAACAGACGAACAAACGGACGGACGGACGGACAGACGGACGGACGCACGGACAGACGGACAGACGGACAAACGGACGGACGGACGGACGGACGAAAGAACGGACGGAAGGAAGGACGGACAGACGGACAAACGGACGTACGGACGGACGGACGGAAGGAAGGACGGACGGATGGAAGGAAGGACGGACGGACAGAAGGAAGGACGGACGGACGGACAGAAGGAAGGACGGACGGACGGACGGACGCTGGGCGGACAATCGAACGAGCGGCCGGATGGACGGACAGATGGACGGTCGGACAGCCAGCCAGCCAGCCAGACAGACAGACAGACAGTTACACGTGCGCGCGCGTACACACACATATACAGATGTTATACAGAATACAGATGTTATATGATACAGATGATACACACAATACAGATGTTATATACAGTCTGTCTTTCTCTGTGTCTCTGTCTCTCTCCCTCGCTCTTCCTGTGTCTCCCCTTTCTCTCTTTACCTGTCTATTTACCTCTCTGCCCCTTCCTTCCTCTCCCCTCTCTCTATCACCATATCCACCCTCTCTTTGTGTCTGTCTCATTCTCTCTCTGTCTGTCTGTCTGTCTATCTGTCGCTGTCTGTCTGTCTGTCTGTCGCTGTCTTTCTGTCTGTCTGTCGTCTGTCTATCTGTCTTTCTGTCTGTCAATC
>NW_014593112.1:0-754 GCF_000485595.1 Priapulus caudatus | reverse complement strand
TCTCTCTCTCTCTCTCTCTCTCCTCCTCTCTCTCTTTTTCTCTCTCTCTCCCCCTCTCTCCTCCTCTCTCTCTCTCTCTCTCTCGCTCTCTCTTTCGCGCGCTCTTCTTTATCTGTCTCTCTCTCTCCCTCTCTACATTTATCTCTCTATGTTTTAAGCTTCCATCGAATCCTCTCCTAATTTGTCTGAAAGCCTCAGACTGACCTCACCGTCGCTTCCTCACTCGCCACCCTTCATCACGGCGAACGCGGGGGACGTCTAACCTCACATCGCGCTCAAGAAAGGATGATTAGAAACGATTCGTCTCTTTGCTAATGCGCCCCGGGGCGGCGGCAGGGGGGGAGATAGGGGTCAGAGATAGGGGGTCAGGGGCACGGCGGCGGCGACCCCACGAGAGGGAGGGAGGGAGAGAGGGAGGGGAGGGAAAGAGAGATCTCTCTCGCTCTCTCTCTCGCTCTCGCTCTCGCTCTCGCTCTCTCTGTCTGTTAATATAATATTATATATATATATATATAATATAGTCCGACAAAAACAGACTACAGCAAACACGTACTACAAAAAAAATCTTAACTGGAACGACAGCGGACGGTCGTGAGCTGTGCCGACAATGAAGAGATGAATATGACAACATATGACTGATGACGCATGCGCACAATGCATGAGAGAGATGCCAGAGAGATGACGACACACGATGGAAGAAGCTGAGACACGCTGCAAGCCTTCTCTCTTAATTCCCCTCCCCCTCTCTCTCTCT
>NW_014593111.1:0-754 GCF_000485595.1 Priapulus caudatus | reverse complement strand
GTGTGTAGTGTAGGTGTGTGTAGTGTAGGTGTGTGTAGTGTAGGTGTGTGTAGTGTAGGTGTGTAGTGTAGGTGTGTGTAGTGTAGGTGTGTGTAGTGTAGGTGTGTAGAGTAGGGCTGTACTGTGCGTGTGTAGCATAAATATATAGTGTAAGCGTTTAGTGTAAGTGGTGTAAGTTGTGCGAATAACAAAATAGCTTGTGTTATAACGAGAAAAATGTTTCAACTGCATGCGCGTGCCTAGTTACTAAATGTTCCCCTTGACCACATGTCCCCACTGACCTCATGTTCCCCTTGACCACATGTTCCCACTGACCTCATGTTCCCCTTGACAACATGTTCCCACTGACCTCATGTTCCCCTTGACCACATGTTCCCACTGACCTCATGTTCCCACTGACCACATGTTCTCCACTAACCACCCGTTTCCCTTGACCACATGTTCCCACTGACTTCATATTCCCCTTGACAACATGTTCCCACTGACCTCATGTTCCCCTTGACCACATGTTTCCACTGACCTCATGTTTCCCTTGACCACATGTTCCCACTGACTTCATGTTCCCCTTGACCACATGTTCCCAGTGACCACATGTTCCCACTAACCACATGTTTCCAGTGACCACATGTTCTCCACTAACCACACGTTCCCAGTGAACACACGTACCTACCCCATGCCATCACTGACCGCGTGCAGCATCGCGCTGCATTTCCTGTATGTTGACACAATTAGGCGAGCAAACTCGAGAACCGAC
>NW_014593110.1:0-754 GCF_000485595.1 Priapulus caudatus | reverse complement strand
AGTAATCGCTTGGCTTATGCTCTGTACGCTCACTAAAAATTGGCGCATTTCTTTAAGAATCAAATTTCGCTCATCTTTATTCAATAGAACAGCGGTGCGACCATCGCTTGATGGTTCGACACTGCCCTTGATAAATTTGAACGTGAACGCTGCTATGATGAGCAGCAGGATGATAATAATTGCCCAGAGTACTTTTGTGTTTTTCATGGTGTTTCCTTGGATGTGTGATGACCGTGGCGATTCTATGCGTCAAAGCTTAAATAACTTCCCTGTTCATACCAATCGCCTAATACGATTCTCTTGGCTGGCTGTCCATCGAGTAAAAACTCATGGGTTGCGGGCCGGTGGGTATGCCCATGAATAAGTTGTGTCACCTTTGCTTTGCGCATAGCATCTTCTACAGTGTTTTGATTAACATCGAGAATTTCTTCTTGTTTGTCTTTGGATTTTTCTTGGCTGGCATGGCGCAGATGATTCGCTTCTTGGATGCGATCTAGAATGGGTTTGGCGAGGAAGTCAGCTCGGCGTTGCTTATCGCGTAGGATAAGGCGTAATTTTTGGTATTCGATATCATCGGTACACAGTGTGTCGCCGTGCATGATGAGTGTTGGTGTACCATAAAGATCAATTACTTGGTGTTCATCTAATAAGCTCGCATGAATACTTTGCAAGAAATGATCAGAAATGAGGAAGTCACGATTACCATGCGCAAAAATATTTTGTGCCATTGTCAGAAAGTGCTCGTAAATGTTGC
>NW_014593109.1:0-754 GCF_000485595.1 Priapulus caudatus | reverse complement strand
TGCTGCTGCTGCTGCTACTGCTGTTGCTACTGCTGCTGCTGCTGCTGCTGCTGCTGCTACTACTACTGCTGTTGCTACTGCTGCTGTTGCTGCTGCTGCTGCTACTGCTGTTGCTACTGCTGCTGCTGTTGTTGCTACTGCTGTTGCTACTGCTGCTGCTGCTGCTGCTGCTGCTACTTCTGTTGCTACTTCTGCTGCTGCTGCTGCTGGTGGTGGTGCTACTGCTACTGCTACTGCTACTGCTACTGCTGCTACTGCTGCCGCTGCTGCTGCTGCTGCTACTACTACTGCTGCTGCTGCTGCTGCTGCTGCTTCTGCTGCTGTTGCTGCCATTACCTACTCCAAACAAACTAACGTCAATGAAAATAAGGACAAAGCGGTTTCAATATAATTCCGTCAATAGCAGTGTACTATAACCAAGCAGCGACGCAGCAGCGACACTGAGGAGGTGTTATACGGCAGATTGTAGCTAGGTGGTTGATCTGTCGTAGGGTGAGCGGGGTCGCGGAGAGCTAGTGGCGAGGCATCCTACGCTAGCTTTTGTGTTTGTGCGCGACGCACACATACATACGTTGTTACACACACATGCACACATGCACGCACGCACACACAAACATACACACACATACGCACGTACGCACACACACAAACACACGCACGCACGCACGCACACACACACACACAAACACACACACACATACGCACGTACGCACGCACGCACACACACGCACACACACATACATACGCGCACACA
>NW_014593108.1:0-754 GCF_000485595.1 Priapulus caudatus | reverse complement strand
GTGTGTGTGTGTGTGTGTGTGTGTGTGTGTGTGTGTGTGTGTGTGTGTGTGTGTGTGTGTGTGTGTGCGTGCGTGTGTGTGCGTGTGTGTGTGTGCGTGCGTGTGTGTGTGTATGTGCACGCGCGCGTTTGTGTGTATAGGTGCATGCGTGTGTGTGTGCGCGCGCTCGCGCGCGCGTGTGTATGTGCGTGTGTATGCGACACAGGCTGCGACCAGCTGCACCCATCTCGCACGGACGACAACTCGTCGCGGGCTCACAGCGAAGAGAGCAGAAATCTCCAATTACAGCCGTTGCCACGACGTCCGCGCGTCGATTCCGCCACTATTTGTTGTGTTATCTGTGTATACGTTTCAGCGCTGGCTCTCGCTTACAAAAGAACGTGCTTGTTCTGAAAACACGAAACTGTTCTTTGCTCCGCACTCGATAGGAAAGGAATGAATCGATAGGAAAATAAGCGAGGCTCGCGTTGGCGAGGGAGACGCTTGCCAGAGAACCGTATTTCTCGCAGAGGACGCGTCGAGTCATCGGGCGCGTCGATGATGTGCTGAAATGAATATCAACATGGCTAGCCGCTCATATATGGCGGGGGAATATGATCAATACTCCGGTGGTCAAACTCGATGTCGTTCTCGGTCGCGCTCTTGGTATCTGTCTGCCCACTCTCATTATATCATGCATTTCCCGTATTAATATATTTATCTAAAATTCGAATATATATTTCTTAATATAAATATATATATATATATATATATA
>NW_014593107.1:0-754 GCF_000485595.1 Priapulus caudatus | reverse complement strand
CGGCGTGTGTTTACAGTTGAAACGCTTCAAGTGCCTGTGATGCGTGCGTGCGTGCGTGCGTATATGCGTGCGTGCGTGCGTGCGTGTGTCCGTGCGCATGCAGCCTGAGGTGCGACACCCTGTATGGTGCGTAGCTCGCGTATATATGTGATATTATCAGGAGTCTATCAATATTGATAGACTCCTATTGATAGACTCCTGATATTATTGGACAATATCGCGTACGTAAACATTGACATTTAATATCGCAATATAATCTGACTTTCATCTCGTTTGCTGAATCGTACCAAGTGCATGCAAGTTGAACGGCAATTATTCCTGCCTTTGTTTAATCAAATGAATAAATTATCGTGAAAGATTTATCCATTACCATTGCTGGCATTTAAATCAACTATGTTAAATCAGCACAGGCGATTCTCGTCTTATTTTTTTCGGCAAGTTACGTCCGGAAATGAGACTGTTGTTCGTCGTATGAAAACAGGCGGTTAAATTAAAGCTAGTGTCAATGTACATACACCGCTAGTGAGAGCATTCACGTGACAAAGAAACGCCGTTATTGATCAGTTTCCGCTGGCAGATTTGAGCGATGATGGATGGATTAGTCGGTGCGTGGAACAGTATATCTGGTGAAGGTTAGGTAGTTAGATGGAGATAAGGAATGAAGTCATAAACACGTTTAAAAAGTGCAGGATTTTTCGTAATGTGATCCTAAAACTTAATACGTGGAGTTACGCGATAAAAAAAACGATAAACT
>NW_014593106.1:0-754 GCF_000485595.1 Priapulus caudatus | reverse complement strand
CACCACCGCAACAGGCCCAGTGGCTAATTGACGAGAAGATCCAAAAATAGCCGCAACAATTGCAGGTAAGAAAGCCGCATAAAGACCAACATAAGGAGGTAAGCCCGCCAACTGGGCATAGGCCATTGACTGAGGTATTAATACTAATGCAACAGTTAGTCCGGCAATTAAGTCAGCTTTTAGTATTTCTGGATTCTTAAGGTCGCCTACCCACGCTTTATACGGAGTAAAACGCTCTTTCAAATCAGAAACAAATGAGCTCATAACAGTACTCATGAGGCAATCCACCTATAATTTCATATGTGAAGAAAGGGGATGCCAGCAAAAGCTTCCCGCAATTTCCGGCGGATTATATTAGAAAATGCTAATCTTTACACCTTTTTTATGGAAATAGCTTGCAAAGCTAATAAAGATAGAAGATTCAAATTATTGGCCTAACATGGGATTAAATACGATGCGTATCGTAAAACATAATGGCTTGCGGCCTACTCAACGGTAACAGATTTAGCCAAATTCCTGGGCTTATCCACGTCAGTTCCTTTAAAAACAGCCACATGGTAAGAAAGAAGTTGCAAAGGGACGGTATAGATAATAGCCGCCAAACTGTCTGGCACAGCATCCATCTCAACCATATGAATATTATCTTTTTGTTGGATACCAGCCTGCTTATCCGCAAACAGGTATAACTCTCCTCCCCGTGAGCGAACTTCCTCTAAATTAGATTTTAACTTCTCTATCAAACTGGTATTAGGCG
>NW_014593105.1:0-754 GCF_000485595.1 Priapulus caudatus | reverse complement strand
TTGTTATTAAAAGACGCTGGTGAACTAGCAGTTACTTACCCACTTATGTTGGGTGGTATTTCAATTATCACTTCTATCATCGGTACTTTCTTTGTAAAAACATCTGATGGTGGAAAAATCATGAATGCGCTTTATAAAGGCACATTTATTTCGGCGATTCTTTCAGCCATTGCATTTTACTTTGTTACCACTGAAATGATGTCTGACCTTGCTGGCTACAGCACGATGAATCTGTTTTATGCATCGCTTATCGGTCTTGCATTAACCATGGCAATGATTGTTATTACTGAGTACTACACAGCAACTGAATACGGCCCTGTTAAACGTATCGCCGAAGCATCAACCACAGGTGACGGCACAAACGTTATCGCCGGTCTTGGTGTTTCAATGAAGTCTACTGCAGCACCTGTACTTGTGATTTGTGCTTCTATTTGGGGCGCATATGAACTAGCAGGTTTATACGGTATTGCTATCGCAGCAACATCAATGCTTTCTATGACCGGCATTATCGTTGCATTAGATGCATATGGTCCAATTACTGATAACGCTGGTGGTATTGCTGAAATGGCCGAACTACCAGAAGACGTACGTACTACAACAGATGCACTAGATGCTGTAGGCAACACCACTAAAGCGGTAACTAAAGGTTATGCGATTGGTTCAGCAGGTCTTGCAACATTAGTATTGTTCGCCGATTATACAGACACACTAGCAGCCGCTGGCAAAGTAGCTACGTTTGATTTATCAAACCACA
>NW_014593104.1:0-754 GCF_000485595.1 Priapulus caudatus | reverse complement strand
AGTGATATGGCTTGTGCGCTTTAAAATTCTGTTTGCCCGACCTTTTGCACGAGGCTGAATACGCTTCATGACAGGGCCCGCATCAACATAAACTGTTGAAACTTTTAATTCATCGATATCAGCGCCTTCATTATGCTCTGCGTTGGCAATTGCTGATTCGAGTACTTTCTTCATCATATCTGATGCTTTTGTCGTACCAAATGTTAGTGCATTTAATGCAGCTTCTACTGGTAAGCCACGAATCTGATCCGCCACGAGACGTACCTTTTGAGGCGATATACGAGCAAATCTATGTTTAGCTAAAACTTCCACAATACACCTTTACTTAGACTTTCTATCAGCTGTATGACCTTTATACGTACGTGTCATAGCAAATTCGCCGAGTTTATGACCGACCATGTTCTCGTTTACAAGAACTGGTATGTGTTGTTTTCCATTATGGATAGCAATCGTTAATCCGACCATGTCAGGGAAAACGGTTGAACGACGCGACCAGGTTTTAATCGGTTTTCTGTCATTACTTGCTTTTGCAGCCGTTACTTTATTAAGTAAGTGCTGATCTATAAATGGACCTTTTTTTAATGAACGCGGCACTATAATCCCCTATTTGTTCTTATGGCGGCGACGAAGAATCATATCGTCAGTGCGTTTGTTACTACGTGTTCTGTAGCCTTTAGTCGGTACACCCCAAGGTGAAACAGGATGACGACCACCAGATGTTCTACCTTCACCACCACCATGTGGATGGTCTACA
>NW_014593100.1:0-755 GCF_000485595.1 Priapulus caudatus | reverse complement strand
TCTACTTCTATTCTATTTCTGTGAGAGGAACTAATGATCTCACCTGGTGGCGAAGGGAGCAACTATAATGAGAGATATTATTTAAGATGTCAGTAATCAAGGTGTATGCCGTGTGTAGTATATATGTATAGTATAGTATAGTGTGTGCCGTATATAGTCCGTGTCTGCGTGCCTGAATGCGTGCACGTGCGTGCTTATGCCTTCACGTAGTATTATATTAATACATTAGCGTGCGTACGTATGCGCGCGTGCATGTGTCATCACTTATATATCAAGAATGTTGGCGTGCGTGTGTGCGTGCGCGCGCGCGTCATCACGCATATATTATAATGTGAGCGCGGGCGCGTACATGCGCGCGCGTGCGTGTATCCTTTAGGACGTGATGCCGTGCCTACTTGCTTCGCTTTGAATTCGTCCACGTAGAGATGGTAAACCTTGGCGTGGGCTTTAATGAGGTTGTGACCGGCCGTATAGAGGTCCTGGCCGGGCTTCGTCTTCAACATGTTGATCCAGACTCCGTAATGAACGCGCAAAATGATGTACGGCTCGTTAATAGTTATCCACATGTCCACCAGCGTCTATCATTAAATATATAAATAAATAAATAAATAAACAAATCGAATCAATCAATAACAAAATAAATAAACAGATAAATAAATGAATAAATAAATAAACAATTTAATTATTTAATAAATGAATAAATTGATTAAATAATTAATTAATAACGTATGGCAAGAAAGGAAGAGAGGGGGGAG
>NW_014593099.1:0-755 GCF_000485595.1 Priapulus caudatus | reverse complement strand
CTCTCTCTCTCTCTCTCTCTCTCTCTCTCTCTCCCTCCTCTCTCTCTCTTCTCTCTCTCTCTCTCACTCTCGCGCTCTCTCTCTCTCTCACTCTCCCTCTCTCTCTCGTTCTCTCTCCCAGCCCCCCTCTCTCTCTCTCTCTCTCTCTATCGGACGCTCTCTCCCCTCCACTTCATCAATCTTTTACTGACAAGTCTATGTCTCTCTTTGTCAGTCGGGCCCCCCTCTCTCGATATAAGTATATGAGTATACATGTATGCGTATATGTTCTCTCACTTTCTCTCTCTCTATCTCTATCTTCGTTTGTATTCTAGACACAAACCTATCATTTATAAGAAAGCAGACGTTCTACTTTTTTTATTTATTTTTTCGGCACGCGTCAATTGCTGCACCAGAGGTGCCAAACGTTGTTAGCTCGGCTTTACATTCAGCTGTCCGAACTCATTAGTATCGTGATTGAAGTTTACATTGTAAAGGCGGTCTGGTTAGAGTCAGACCCTAATCTGTATTTATCTAGAAAGAATGAGAGAGAAAGGGGATCATGCCAGAGAGCGAGAGAGAGAGCGGGGGGAGGGGAGAGGGGAAGAGAGAGAGAGAGAGAGAGAGAGAGAGAGAGAGAGAGAGAGAGAGAGAGAGAGAGAGAGAGAGAGAGAGAGAGAGAGAGAGAGAGAGAGAGAGAGAGAGAGAGAGAGAGAGAGAGAGAGAGAGAGAGAGAGAGGAGAGAGAGAGAGAGAGAGGAGAGAGAGAGAGAGAGA
>NW_014593098.1:0-755 GCF_000485595.1 Priapulus caudatus | reverse complement strand
TGTGTGTGTGTGTGTGTGTGTGTGTGTGTGTGTGTGTGTGTGTGTGTGTGTGTGTGTGTGTGTGTGTGTGTGTGTGTGTGTGTGTGTGTGTGTGTGTGTGTGTGTGTGTGTGTGTGTGTGTGTGTGTTGTGTGCGTGCCTGCGCGCGTGCGTGCGTGTGTGTAGGAACATCATTAATAATACATTTCTTAATTATTCTCTATATATCCCTATGGCTTGTAAATCAGATAAAAATGGCCGCCGTATACGCAATCACAGTAACACGATCAATGACATCCCAAACAACTATACCTTTAATTCCACATTGTTACTTTCGTTATTCGCACAAATATTGCAGCAGCAGCAGCAGTAGTGTTAGCGATCGGCGCATGCATGCAGAGAACACGATGGTATAAAGTACAGAGTGTGGGCACTGGCGTGTGTATACTACTACTGTATGGCCAGG
Source organism: Priapulus caudatus (assembly GCF_000485595.1). Lineage (NCBI taxonomy): Eukaryota > Metazoa > Priapulida > Priapulimorpha > Priapulimorphida > Priapulidae > Priapulus > Priapulus caudatus. Next base: position 311 of record NW_014593098.1, on the reverse strand, counting down.
TCGCACTAGCACTCTTCTCTACCGCTGATATACGAACTATGAGTAAACACAGGAAAGCTGCGGTAAGAATTGATGGCAATATTAGTTGCGAGTAGCTGGAAACATGAAAATTGTTTTCTCGCAACGGGATCGACATTGAATCTCTGACATCAGCTTCGATTATTCCACTGAGAGACGGGGCGTGTTGTGATATCGAGCACAAGCACATATTTTGCTGTGACGCACAGCAGGGAAGAGCGGATGAGGCATAGATATGTCATGATCAGAGAGGCACACCAACGGTTTCAAAGATTTATACATAAAGGTACAGG
>NW_014593097.1:0-755 GCF_000485595.1 Priapulus caudatus | reverse complement strand
CTCTCTCTCTCTCTCTCTCTCTCTCTCTCTCTCTCTCTCCATATATATATATATATATATACACGTGCTAACGTGATTAACATCTAATATGGCGCTTCTCGACTCTTGTTGAAGACGGATCGCCCGACGAAACTAGAGAAAGCTGACATCCTTGAAATGGCCGTCATGCAGATGCGATTCCTGAAGCTACAGCAGCAGCAGCAGCAGAAGGCAGCAGCAGAGGACATCGCGATGCAGGGAGCGTACCGACGTGCCTTCGTCGGCTCCCGTGATGCGGAATTACAGCAGGCGGGTTCCCTGGCCGCGCCCACCGCCGGTGTTAAGCGAACACTGCGGCAACGCATATCTCGTATGATTCAGAGCCGAGAGAAGACTGCCGGCCCGACGATTGCGGTGTCGCGTGACGAAGGATCGGTGATCCAAAATGGCGGCTACTCGTGGCGCGATACTTGTGCCGACGTCGCAGCAGCTGGGACGAACATCGAGCAAGCGCCGAGCGAGGCTTACGCGCAACTACTTACAGATATTAAATTGCCGTTGTTCCTATCACCCTCTCACCACGGATCTATTCGCGAAGTATCGAGCATTCAGTCTAGACATGGCCTAACGCCCTCGGTTTTCCCACCGAGTGCGCAATCGAACGCATTCCCGAGTCTGCGTCCAGGCGCCATGTCGCGGAAACCTATAATGTGCGAAGCGGGGGCTGTGTGGCGGCCTTGGTGAAGACGTGAAATTCCGCTGGACTCAGATATATA
>NW_014593095.1:0-755 GCF_000485595.1 Priapulus caudatus | reverse complement strand
CTCTCTCTCTCTCTCTCTCTCTCTCCTCTCTCTCTCTCTCTCTCTCTCGCTCTCTCTCTCTCTCTATATATATATATCAGTATTACAAATACCGTGCCTGTATATATATAAGACAACAAGTATATATATAAAGTATATATAAACAAACGGCTTGTCAAATCTGGCCGGTCGATGTGTACAGACAGAGATAGAGGAGGAGGTAGAGAGAGAAACACAGAGAGAAAGAGATTGCGGGTGGGAGAGGGGCGGCAATAAAGAGATTGAACGGAAGAGAGAAGTGAAGAGAGAGCCGGGGAAGATAATGAGAGGAAACTGAGAGCGAGCTAAAGTGGAGTAAATGATATAGCGGGAAGAAAAGACGAGTGAGGAGAGAAGGCGAGCGAGCGAGCGAGCGAGGAGAGAGGCTCCACTCATTTCTCTTCTTACATCATTTCTACATTATTTACATTTTCTTATTATTTAATTAATAAATTATTATTTATTTCAATATTTCTACATTTTTACATTATTTTCTCTTCATCCTGCCCCATCCCCTACTGCATCTAGTTACCTTAACACGTACGCACGCATTTTCTCCGACCCTTCCCCCTCGACTTGCTCCCCCGAGATCTAATCTCACCGGAAAGACACATCACCAGATCAGCGGATCAACTGTCCTGATCAAACTCCACCTCCCCCCCCACCACCCCCACCTCCCACCCCACCCCACAATATCGATGCGGCGGCGAAGATCAAAGGAAGCGCCGCCCAGGTGT
>NW_014593094.1:0-755 GCF_000485595.1 Priapulus caudatus | reverse complement strand
TCTAGTCTGAGACTAGATACGAACTAGAATACGACATGCTAGTTTGTATCTAGTCTCATGTCGTATTATAGTTCGTATCTAGTCTCACGTCGTATTATAGTTCGTATCTAGTCTCATGTCGTATTATAGTTCGTATCTAGTCTCAGTCGTATTATAGTTCGTATCTAGTCTCATGTCGTATTATAGTTTATATCTAGTCTCACGTCGTATTATAGTTTATATCTAGTCTCACGTCGTATTCTAGTTCGTATCTAGTCTCATGTCGTATTCTAGTTCGTATCTAGTCTCATATTGTATTTTAGTTTGTATCTAGTCTCACGTCGTATTCTAGTTTGTATCTAGTCTCACGTCGTATTATAGTTTGTATCTAGTCTCACGTCGTATTCTAGTTTGTATCTAGTCTCATGTCGTATTATAGTTCGTATCTAGTCTCATGTCGTATTCTAGTTCGTATCTAGTCTCATATTGTATTCTAGTTTGTATCTAGTCTCACGTCGTATTATAGTTTGTATCTAGTCTCATGTCGTATTATAGTTCGTATCTAGTCTCACGTCGTATTCTAGTTTGTATCTAGTCTCACGTCGTATTCTAGTTTGTATCTAGTCTCATGTCGTATTATAGTTTGTATCTAGTCTCATGTCGTATTCTAGTTTGTATCTAGTCTCACGTCGTATTATAGTTTATATCTAGTCTCACGTCGTATTATAGTTTGTATCTATAGTCTCATGTCGTATTCTAGTTCGTATCTAGTCTCA
>NW_014593093.1:0-755 GCF_000485595.1 Priapulus caudatus | reverse complement strand
ATCTGCGCAAAAGGTGGCCATGGAGAGTATATCCTTAATGTAGATGTAGATATGTATATGTAGATATGTATATGTAGGTATGTATATGTATATATGTATATGTAGATATGTATATGTAGGTATGTAGATGTAGATATTTATATGTAGATATGTAGATATGTATATGTATATGTAGATATGTATATGTAGGTATGTATATGTAGATAATATGTATATGTATATGTAGTTATGTATATGTATATGTAGATTCGTATCTGTATATGTAGATTTGTATATGTATATGTAGGTATGTATATGTAGATATGTATATGTAGATATGTATATGTAGGTATGTAGATATGTAGATGTAGATATTTATATGTAGATATGTAGATATGTATATGTATATGTAGATATGTATATGTAGATAATATGATAATATGTATATGTATATGTAGTTATGTATATGTATATGTAGGTATGTATATGTAGATTTGTATCTGTATATGTAGATATGTATATGTATATGTATATGTAGATATGTATATGTATATGTAGATATGTATATGTATATGTATATGTAGATATGTATATGTAGATATGTATATGCAGATATGTAGATATGTAGATATGTAGATATGTATATATGTATAATGCCATGTCCGGCTGTGCGAGTAGACAGCAGTCATGCTGCATGCGCAGCCGTCATTATCTATGAATGTACAATCACTCATCTATCTGGCATTGATCTGCTCATGGTGTCATGTATCACGTCA
>NW_014593092.1:0-755 GCF_000485595.1 Priapulus caudatus | reverse complement strand
GTATTATAATACATGTACATACGGTATGATGTATTATAAATACATGTACATACGGTATGATGTATTATAAATACATGTACATACGGTATAAATGTATTTATAATACATCATACCGTATGTACATGTATTTATAATACACCATACCGTATGTACATGTATTTATAATACAAATTATACCGTATGTACATGTATTTATAATACATCATACCGTATGTACATGTATTTATAATACAAAGATGTATTATATATACATGTACATACGGTATGATGTATTATATATACATGTACATACGGTATGATGTATTATATATACATGTACATACGGTATGATGTATTATATATACATGTACATACGGTATGATGTATTATATATACATGTACATACGGTATGATGTATTATATATACATGTACATACGGTATGATGTATTATATATACATGTACATACGGTATGATGTATTATATATACATGTACATACGGTATGATGTATTATAAATACATGTACATACGGTATGATGTATTATAAATACATGTACATACGGTATGATGTATTATATATACATGTACATACGGTATGATTTATTATAAATACATGTACATACGGTATGATATGTATTATAAATACATGTACATACGGTATAATTTGTATTATAACTACATGTATTCAGGAGCTAACAATAACTAACTAATAACTAAAAATTTGTCATTATTAGCTCCTGATGTATTATAAGCTCTTTATTTTACGTATAATTATA
>NW_014593091.1:0-755 GCF_000485595.1 Priapulus caudatus | reverse complement strand
ATCACTTTGTGCTCGATTCAAAGACCCCGTGGAGCGATGATTCCATTGAAGTCTATATTGATGCCGACGCTAGTCGAAGTGCTTCATTCGATGGTAAAAATGACTTTCATCTCATCTTCCGCTGGAAAGATCAAAAAGTAAGCTTTAGTAAAAATTCAGCACAACGAGGAAACATGAGAATACAACAAACCATGACGCGTACAAACCACGGTTTAGTACTTGAAGCTGCTATTCCATGGAGATCATTAGGTGTTCAGCCCAAAGCAGGCCAAGCTATTGGCATCGACGTACAGATTAACGATGATGATAATGGCCAAGGCAGAGACACCAAGTTAGCATGGCATGCAAAAGTTGATGATGCATGGAAAAACCCACAAACTTTTGGCCGTTTAATACTCGGAATATAACGTCTATACATAAACTAAAGCATCTCTATTGTTCAGCTTGATAAAGTGCGGCACTTTACTGTTCGTAACTTATCAGTCGTTTAAAATTGACCCAAAAATAACATCGGTAGAAACACAAACAAGATTAAACAACTGTTTTACTTGTAAATGTTATTCGCGAATTGGATAATCGTGTGTCAACTCCGAATATAAAACTCAGAGTATTTCAATTATTTTTTGCCTCACTCCTTTAACTACGGATGGTTTAATGCGTGTATTCAAAGGCTTACCTTTATTTGTTTTTCTTCTTTCATCAATAAGTATCGGGGGATTGTTATACCTTCTGTTTCGCCCTCAGCCAGTACCTAC
>NW_014593090.1:0-755 GCF_000485595.1 Priapulus caudatus | reverse complement strand
TCGAGTGTTTTCTCCTCCATACTCCGTTGTCATGGCAACCCACTCCCATACTGCGTTAACGTGATGATATCTTCCATAATGCTCCGAGAGGGGGCGCGGAGGAGTCTAGCTCGTGGGCGAGTAGGTAGCATGCCCACTATAGCCATGGTAACAGTTTCTACCGATGAACTGTGCTATTCCTTCTGCACCGCATGATATAAAATAATAGCATCCTATTAGTTAAGATATACAATCTACGTATAATAATGTATAATAATAATTGATAGATCAATGTTAAAAATCAACGCTTGTGTTGTATGGTGGCTTTCTAGTAATGTCTGTATGTGTGGCGTTTCGAATATTTCCCAATCTTTTGTTGAAACATCAGCAATAACTTGAGATATGATATCAACTATGAGATGTATATATTATAAATTGTGCGTGGGGGCCCTATAATTACAACCATGCATTTGTGACATTATTCGCATTAGTATAATTATACCGTAGCACATGCATGATAGCTGCATACGTATAGCGTAGGCAGTTTTCGTATGGGAACTATTCCTGTTAGGTTGTATGGTAATCCAAACCCGATACCCTGTTATTGGGGCAGGGTTAAGGTGCCCCACACATCTAATTCTCTGTTAGGTGGAGGGTTAGGGTACCCCCACACCTGATGCCCTGTTAGGGAGAAAGGTTAGGGTTAGGGTTATGGTTATGGTTATGGTTATGGTTATGGTTACGGTTATGGTTAGGGTTATGGTTAGGGTTAGGGT
>NW_014593089.1:0-755 GCF_000485595.1 Priapulus caudatus | reverse complement strand
TGTGTGATACAGGACATGGAATTTTCAGTAACCGCAAGTGTGGGTATAGCTATATTCCCTCAAGATGGTGATGATCCGCATGTGTTGCTGCGCAATGCGGATACAGCGATGTATCGTAGTAAACGTAAAGGTCGCGCAACTTACGAAGTGTTTACTCCAGAAATGAGTGATGTTGTGATGAAGCGGGTAGAGATTGATAACAAATTACGCCGTGCTTTAGCGAATGGTGATTTTTATTTAAACTATCAAGCATTGATGGACGCAAAATCACAGTCCATCGTCGGCGCTGAAGCGCTCATTCGTTGGGAAGATGCTGAGCTAGGAGAGGTTTCCCCAGAAGAGTTTGTGCCGCTTGCAGAAGAGAGTGGTTTGATTGTGGAAATAGGTGGTTGGGTATTAGATACTGCGTTAGCCGATGTAAAAAAATGGCGGGATAAACCGGGGCTTAAAGATTTTTACATTGCAATTAATTTATCAAGCCGTCAATTTAGAGGTAAAGATATTGTTAAAAATATTGCAGATAGTTTGAAGCAATATGACTTGCCTGGTTCGAGTTTAGAGCTTGAAATTACCGAACGTTTGTTAATGAAAGATGTTCCTCACGTGGTTAATCTCTTAAACCAATTTAAGGAAATGGGTATTCGTCTTTCAATTGATGATTTTGGTACAGGTTATTCCTCTTTAAGTTATTTGAAACGTTTTCCATTTGATGTTTTGAAAATAGACAGATCATTTATTTCCGATATTGGCGAAGA
>NW_014593088.1:0-755 GCF_000485595.1 Priapulus caudatus | reverse complement strand
CTGGCCACGCGCCCCTACCTCGCCAGCCATCCCCCTGCCCGCCCGGCGCCCCCTACCTGCCAGCGCCCCTCCTGCCCGCCCGGCGCCCCCTACCTGCCAGCATCCCCCTGCCCGCCCGGCGCCCCCTACCTGCCAGCGCCCCTCCTGCCCGCCCGGCGCCCCCTACCTGCCAGCGTTCCCCCTGCCCACCCGGCGCCCCCTACCTGCTGGCAAGCTTGAAGGTCTCGGTGACGCATGCTGCGGCTATGACTGCGTTCGTCGTAGCGACGGCCGGGATGATGTGTTTAACGACGCCCTGCGTGAGCCGGTACGTCACTCCCATGATCCCGTAATGGTCCGCGCGCTCCACCGCCTGCCGGAACACCCAGCGAACGTGCTCCGGGTCATCGTCGTCGATCCCGACGCCATCTGGCGGGAGAAACGGGAGCGAGAGGGTCGGACGAGGTCGTACGCAAATGTTTTACTGAGCGCGGGTTACGCACGCCAGTGGTGTCTAGGGAGCGAGTATTGATGAGGGGCGATCGGTGAGTATTGATGAGGGGCGATCGGCGAGTATTGATGAGGGGCGATCGGCGAGTATTGATGAGGAGATCGGCAAGTAATGACGAGGGGCGATCGGTGAGTATTGACGAGGGGCAATCGACGAGTATTAATGAGGGGCGATCGGCGAGTATTGACGAGGGGCAATCGGCGAGTATTGATGAGGGGCGATCGACGAGTATTAATGAGGGGCGATCGGCGAGTATTGACGAGGG
>NW_014593087.1:0-756 GCF_000485595.1 Priapulus caudatus | reverse complement strand
GTGTGTGTGTGTGTGTGTGTGTGTGTGTGTGTGTATAATGGTAATGCATCGAGGGAAATCAAATATAAGTTTCTTCTTTGTCTTCTCCTCATCCCTCTTCTTCTTCTTCTTCTTCTTTTTCTTCTTCTTCTTCTCCGTATTTTTATCTTCTTCTTTTTTTCTTCCTCTTCTTCTCTGAATACGCTCTTAAAAACGCACTCATTCGTACGAAATGAAGTCGTTGAATTCTAATCAGTCGTACATAAACCATGAAGCGAACAAACCGAATCATAATTTAACAGCCCGTGTGCGCTCATAAAGGACGGTCAGTTCGATTTTACGTCCAACTGGTGAAGTGTACGTCGAAAATTGTCCACATTAACCTGCGAAGGAGTTTATAGGAACCGCTAATAGCACGCGCATATACAGCCGCTCGAGAATAATCGCGCAACCGCGTTGACAGTGCAGTGAGTGAATCTTTCGCAATGCTGATACTATACTCGCTATACTCCCACCTCTACCGGTGTAGTCTCCTTCGTTCCCGCTGCAGGACTATACGACCAATCTAGTTCTACCAGCGTAGCCCCTTCGCTCCCGCTATAGGGTTTTACGGCCAACCTAGCTCTACTGGTGTACCCCCATCGCTCCCGCTACAGGGCTATACGACCAACCTAGCTCTACCAGCGTAGCCCCTCGATCCCGCTACAGGGCTATACGACCAACCTAGCTCTACCAGCGTAGCCCCTCGATCCCGCTACAGGGATATACGACCAACCT
>NW_014593086.1:0-756 GCF_000485595.1 Priapulus caudatus | reverse complement strand
ATATATATATATATAAATGAATGCATGCATGTGCGTGGGTGCGTGAGTTGTGTATGCTAGTGTGCAAACAAATACTCTCATTGTAAGATCTATAAATGTTCAGTTGAAACGTAAGAATGTTAAGTTAAAAAGGTATAGAACCATACAATAGGTATATATATATATAGAGAGATAGATAGATATATAGAGCACACAAGGTGGGTGCAGCGTCGCCGGCAGCACCTGTGTGTGTGTGTGCGTGCGTGCGTGCGTGCGTGCGTGCGTGCGTGCGTGTGTGTGTCAATGACTGGGTACGTACCTTGATACGGCTGACAGCCTCCTGGGCTTGCATCATGCGCGTGCCCTTGCTCTGCGGGCCTCGGCAGAACAGCTGCGTCGAACCCAGGTAGTGCGCGCGGAACAGCACGCCCTCGATCAGAACTGCAGGTTCATGCATGTACACTGCAAGAACAGACACGAGAGAGAGAGCGAGTGAGCAATTGAAGGTAGATGAGGTGAGGAGAGAGGACAGGAAAGTATTTGTCAGGCTCGTAATGATAAGAATGATAAGAAGCTATAAAACTACAAGAAATATAAGAGAGAGAGAGAGAGAGAGAGAGAGAGAGAGAGAGAGAGAGAGAGAGAGAGAGAGAGAGAGAGAGAGAGAGAGAGAGAGAGAGAGAGAGAGAGAGAGAGAGAGAGAGAGAGAGAGAGAGAGAGAGAGAGAGAGAGAGAGAGAGAGAGAGAGAGAGAGAGAGAGAGAGAGAGAGAGAGAGA
>NW_014593085.1:0-756 GCF_000485595.1 Priapulus caudatus | reverse complement strand
GATTAATATCTCCAATTTATCTGCGACTATTATCTGCGACTATTATCTGCGACTATTGCCTGCGAATAATATCTCCAATTTTATCTGCGACTATTATCTGCGACTATTGCCTGCGAACAATATCTCCAATTTTATCTGCGACATTTGCCTGCGACTATTATCTGCGACTATTATCTGCGACTATTGCCTGCGACTATTATCTGCATGCGACTATTATCTGAGACTACGATGTGCGACCGCGACCCCTCAACAGTGAACCAACACTATGAACAATCACATCTATGAACAATCAAACGTTCACTCAGTCAATCAATCAATCAATCAATCAATCAACGCTCTATCCGAAGTGATACGTCAGAATAAGCGATCCGTACCGACATCGCCACATAACACCCCTCACCCACACCAGTAACACGAACCCAATAAAACACCTCGTAATTAATCACATCGCAGTCTCGCAGGTAGCAAGCAAGCTCCACACGATATGGGGCCACATTTGATCGCTAAACCCCCGGAGCACCGGCCAGCCCAACGCTATAGGTGGCATACAACAGTATAGTACAATACAATAGTGTACACCCACCACCTATACCGTGTGCAGATATTAGCACGATATCCCACCTTCATCCCACACCCCTCCATGCGTGCACATATACTAGCACGATATCCTACCTTCATCCTCCCCTCTATGCGTGCACATATACTAGCACGATATCCCGCCTTCATCCTCCCCCTCCATGCGTGCACATATACTAG
>NW_014593084.1:0-756 GCF_000485595.1 Priapulus caudatus | reverse complement strand
ATGTGTGTGTGCGTGTGTGTGTGCGTGTGTGTGTGTGTGCGTGCGTGCGCGTGCGTGCGTGCGTGTGTGTGTGCGTGTGTGTGTGTGTGTGCATGTATGTGCGTATGTGTGCGTGCGTGTGCGTGCGTGTGCGAATAATGCGCCAGCGAATGCATTATTAACTTTCATTATAACCGCACATCATCGTCTCAGTTATCGTTCTAGCAGTGCGATGAAGGGCATCCCAAGGTGTTCGTGTGGTGAAACGCAACAACAACGTTAACAGCGGGTGAGCGGCTTTGCAGCTTTATTCTCCTGTATAATATTGTTACTATCGCTGGAAGCCTCAAACGCAAGTGAACAATACGATGAATAGAAACAAAATGCTGACTAGACGCTTGAATTTCACGCAACTCCGTCTGAGCGAGATAGCCATGCCCTTTGGATGTTGCTGCAAGGTCGGTCAAGCTAGCACAGTTTAGAGGGTCTCGCTCGTTCTTTCTCTCTCGCGCTCTCTCTCTCTCTCTCTCCTCTCTCTCGAGAAAGCCCTCTTTTTTCTCTCCTACTCATCTTGTCTCTCAGATGCATCGGCTCTGCTATCTCGTCTACTCTATTACTATCTCTATCTATGCTATATCTCTGCTCCTCACGCTCCAAGATTGTGGGTGTGTGTGTGTGTGTCGTGGTCGTGTGTGTGTGTGTCGTGTGTGTGTGTGCGATGTGTTGGGTGGCGTGTGTTGTGTATTAGTGAGCAAACCTATTGCACGTGCCGCCTAT
>NW_014593083.1:0-756 GCF_000485595.1 Priapulus caudatus | reverse complement strand
ATTTTCGGCAATACTGAACATGACAACGAATTGTAATGTTAATTTCGCATTTACTCTTTTCTAGCGCCCGCCCGCCGCCTGCGCGCTCGTGATTGGTTGCGGCCGCTGTCACGTGATAGGGCCCGTAGTGCTATCCCATTAGAATGTCAAGACCTCGTCACAATGCAATAAATTTCACCGGCACAGAGATGCAGAAAACGTTCTACGAGCAGGCCGACGTCTACACGGGCTACTATAGCAACACGTCGCTGAATGGATACGGATACGACCCGCAGCAGCTCTCCGGATATGGCGATTATTCGAATCCGCAGATGGAAACGCAGACGGCGCGATGGCCGTCGTGTTATATGGATGCGAACAGCCTCGGTGCTCCGCAGGACATGACGGCGGCAGCGTCCCCGCAGGACTACAGCGGCTCGTGCATGCGGGCGGGGGTCGTAGCTAACACGGCATGCCACTACCCGGGCTCTCCTGTCCAGCAGAGCCCACCGTTTCTAGCCGAGCCTTGCAAGGAGATCTATCCGTGGATGAAGGAGTCACGGCAGAACTCGAAACAGCGCCAACAGCTGACGCACATCACAGGTATAATCACTATTTACTTCCTTACTGATCAATTACTGGGCGAATGGCGACGGCTGGGTGCGCGTGCGTATGTGTGTGTGTGTGTGTGTGTGTGTGTGTGTGTGGTGTGTGTGTGTGTGTGTGTGTGTGTGTGTGTGTGTGTGTGTGTGTGTGTGTGTGTGTGTGTGTAGTGTG
>NW_014593082.1:0-756 GCF_000485595.1 Priapulus caudatus | reverse complement strand
CTATCTATCCTATCTATGCTATCTATGCTATCTATGCTATCTATGCTATCTATCCTATCTATCCTATCTATGCTATCTATGCTATCTGTCCTATCTATCCTATCTATCCCATCTATCCCATCTATCTATCTATCTATCTATCTATCTATCTATCTATCTATCTATCTATCTATCTATCTATCTATCCTATCTATGCTATCTATGTTATCTATGTTATCTATGCTATCTATGCTATCTATCCTATCTATCCTATCTATGCTATCTATGCTATCTATGCTATCTATCCTATCTATGCATCGCTCTCGTCTCTTTCTACTGCTCTCTGGATCTCAGTCTTCTCATCTCCTCTCTGCTCTCCTCTGCTCTCTCTCTTCTCTCTCGCTTCTCTCTCTACTCTCCCCTCCCCCCCTCTTCTCTCTCTCTCTCTCTATAGATATATAGATATATATATATACGTTAACATGTATACAATATTGGAGGCTGTACCTGTAGAGCTGAGCCAGTCGTTGCTTGTTCCTCCACGTGCTCATCACGTGCTCGCGCTCCGTGGCGTGGTCCTGCAGTGTTTGTATGTCCTGCATGACGATGTGCGACTGCCTCAGCTTCTGCATGTTGATGAGGCCGCCCATGCCGATACGCGTCATGAAGTGGTCCTCGCCGTGGTAATCCGACACAAACTGTCGCGAGAAAGATGTGAGTGTGTGTGTGTGGGGGGGGGGGTGTATGTGTGTGTGTGTGTGCGTTGTTGTGTGTGTG
>NW_014593081.1:0-756 GCF_000485595.1 Priapulus caudatus | reverse complement strand
CCCGTGCATCTGCTGGCTCCCGCGCTCGCCGAACTCGTTGCCGAAAAATGGGACGACGGCAACGAATACTTCCCGCCCACCACGTGGCAGGTGTCGAACCTGCACAGCGGCACGGGCGCGAGCAACGTGATTCCGGGCCACGCCGATGTGATGTTCAACTTCCGCTTCTCGACTGCGAGCACGGTGGAAGGTCTGCAAAAACGCGTCCACGCGATCCTCGACAAGCACGGCCTCGAATACGACCTGCACTGGAGCGTGAGCGGCCTGCCCTTCCTCACGCCGCGGGGCGCGCTCTCGGACGCGCTCGAAAAAGCGATCCGCGACGAAACCGGCGTCACGACCGAACTTTCGACGACGGGCGGCACGTCCGATGGCCGCTTCATCGCGCGCATGTGCGAGCAGGTGGTGGAGTTCGGGCCGCCGAACGCGAGCATCCACAAGATCGATGAGCATATCGAAGTGAAATTCATCGATCCGCTCAAGAACGTGTACCGCCGCGTGCTCGAACAGCTGATCGCCTGACCGGCCAACCGAATACGCTCTGGAGTCCAGAACATGACCCATCCGCTAGCCGCCACCTTTGCCACCGTTCGCGACCTGCTGCGCTATGGTGTCTCGCGCTTTTCGGCCGCGCAACTCGCGTTCGGCCACGGCTCGAGCAACGCCTACGACGAAGCCGCGTACCTGATCCTGCACACGCTGCATTTGCCGCTCGACCTGCTCGACCCGTTTCTCGATGCGCGCCTCACGAGCGAG
>NW_014593080.1:0-756 GCF_000485595.1 Priapulus caudatus | reverse complement strand
TCTCTCTCTCTCTCTCTCTCTCTCTCTCTCTCTCTCTCTCTCTCTCTCTCTCTCTCTCTCTCTCTCTCTCTCTCTCTCTCTCTCTTCTCTCTCTCTCTCTCTCGCTCACTCGCTTGCTCGTTCTAATCTCGTATCCGATTTGTGTATTTTTCGTAAACTTTTTAATAGAGTGATCGGCCGCCTTCGCGTTCCAAATGGAATCCTGCATACCGAGAGGGAGGAGGATCGGTGAAATGCTGGCGCTTATTGGCGCGCCATCCGTATTGGTGTTGTATTGGTGTTTATTTTGCACGTAATATGCGCTCATCTGTAATATGTGCTGTCTATCTTCCCAGCGGCAGAAGATTATTCTCAAATTGAAATGAAATGTGCACGGATTGAATGGTTAGAGGCTTGTCCGGGTGAGAAGTGTGTACTACATGCGAAGTAGTATCTGTTTTTTACTCTATTGGTGGGTCTTCGATTACAGACTGGCTGAGGAATACTGTTGGGTTAGTTCCGAAGCTGAAGCGGGGAACATTGCTAGGGCCGGAGTTAATTATAACCGCGTTGGATCCGTGATTAGTGAGAAATCTGGCAACAAGCGAGAACTTTGCTTAGTTATAGGCTTGTGCTTGGTTTAGTCGTGGCAACTAAAATCTGTATTAGCAGATTATATATTTCGTTGAATTACTGCAATTATTCGCATAAAATTGAATCAAAACACACACTCATATGAACACGTACACACGCACGCCTTCGCGCGCGCACACGTCT
>NW_014593079.1:0-756 GCF_000485595.1 Priapulus caudatus | reverse complement strand
TTCTCTCTCTCCTCCTCTCCTCCTCTCTCTCTCCTCCTTCCTTCCTCTCTCTCTCTCTCTCCGACCCGATTGGACTCTCCCCTCGTCTTTTTTCCCGCGCCCGACCGGTAGCACGTTTAACCACTAGGTGGCGCATCATGCGGGTTGTGCGCGCAGCAGCGGGGACGCCCCTGTTTCAAACATGACGTCACTTCCTCATCGGTATAGCTGCTCATCTGTTTTACTGCGTCATCGCTAATGACGATGAACCCACGTTGCACCGAAAAACCACCGGATACGGATCTCGGACGAATAAACGTTGTGATCGCCGTCGATTCAATCCGATTCGGTCCGACGACCGGCGTACGTACGACCTTCCCCGACCTTCATGTCAATCCGCCACGCGACGAGGAACCCGGGTCCGAGAATATGATTATCCGGGAATCCGAGAATACGGTTATCCGAGAATCCGAGAATCTAGTTATCCGAGAATCCGAGAATACGGTTATCCGGGAATCCGAGAATACGGTTATCCGAGAATCCGAGAATACGGTTATCCGGAAATCCAAGAATATGGTTATCCGGGAATTCGAGATTCTAGTTATCTGGGAATCCGAAAATATGGTTATCTGGGAATCCGAGAATCTAGTTATTCGGCAATCCGAGAATACGGTTATCTGGGAATCCGGGAATCTAGTTATCCGGGAATCCGAGAATACGGTTATCCGGGAATCCGAGAATACGGTTATCCGAGAATCCGAGAATACGGTTATCCGG
>NW_014593078.1:0-756 GCF_000485595.1 Priapulus caudatus | reverse complement strand
CTGCAAAGTTACTTGGCTGGGGAAGAAATACTTTAACCAGAAAAATAAAAGAGATTGGCTAGTTATTGATTAATACAATTCATATATGCCTGCTCAACATTTTTTCCTTGATATTGCTCTTTAAAACTTTCTGGCGATCCAGAAAAATAAATTTTACTATTATGCAGCACAGCCACCGTGTCTGCCATTTCTTCTACATCGGCTAAAACATGCGAACTAAAAACACAGTTACGCCTTTTTCTTTTAATTGTTTTAGTTGTTTTTAAATAGCACGCGCGCTTGCGGATCTAAACCACTCATTGGCTCGTCTAAAATCAAAAGCATTTTCCCGCTTAATAAACATGAAGCCAGCCTAACTTCTGAGTCATACCTTTTGATAGTTTATTAACTGACTCTTGCATAATTTTTTTATCTAGCTCCAAACCATCTAATACTTCTTCAATTTTATTCTTATCACAATCACTGCCATGTAAGCGCAGCATATATTGAATAAAGTCTTCTGCCTTTAAATGTACGGGTGGAGAAAAACGATCGGGTAAATAGGCAACACTCGACCGCGAACTTACACTTCTATGTGATTGGTTTTGTATAAATATATTGCCGTCGTTGATGTTAATTAAATCTAATATTGATTTAATCAAAGTAGACTTACCGCTACCGTTCATACCAACAAGACCAAAAAACTCACCTTCTTTAACCTGAAGCGTGACTTCATCTAAAATTATTTTAGTTGGATAGCGTTTAACAACTTTTTGG
>NW_014593077.1:0-756 GCF_000485595.1 Priapulus caudatus | reverse complement strand
ATACACACACGGGCGTTGGCACAGACTCGAAGGCACATAGGTATATGCACACACGCGCGCGCGCGCACGCACGCACGCACGCACGTACACACACGCAACCCTGCATACACACACGGGCGTTGGCACAGACTCGAAGGCACATAGGTATGTACACACGCGCGCGCACGCACGCACGCACGCACGCACGCACACAGACAGACGCACACGCAGCTTGCACGCATACGCGCACACACTATCCCTTCTTTCTACGGCCTTTTTTCCGTGTAGTAGTCATCGGCACATCTGTTTTTCCTAACAATCGAGCACGCCAACTATTCATTCCCTCGCTCAAGGAGGTTAGGTGCCTAAATTGTAAATTGCACCGCTCGCGTTTCGGAACTAAGTGTTCAACAAACGCTAAATCTTCATTAAACTCGCCGAACCCAAAATTCAATGGCGTTTTCTGGTGCAAGATTAATAGCGAGGCCACTAATTATATCACCATCAAATTAGGACAGAACGCTGTCACTGAATGGCTAGATTATTTAAAATCGTAGCTCCTACGGCGAAGACATCCATTCTCTTAGTAATTAAATTACCAGCGTAGCAGCACAGACGCGGATTTTAATTATTTTTATGTGCTCAATACGAACATGCATCCCACTACGTCGTAAAAAAGCTAGTGTAACAGTGTCTAATAAATCACAGCTCACGCTCAACGTTGCTGCGTTCAAATATGTATAACGCATATACACGTATATGTATATATATATATAT
>NW_014593076.1:0-756 GCF_000485595.1 Priapulus caudatus | reverse complement strand
TATATATATATATATATATATATATATATATATATATATGTATGTATATGTATATATATATGTATATATATATATATTATATATATATTATGACTCATGATTGCCGTTATGCAATTACTCTAATGTATGCATTAGAATGAAATTGAATTTCAGTTAAATTGCTTATGTTTGCAGAGTTCATAATTTACACGAATTGACTCAGTGTGTGATCAACTCATTCCGGTGATTTATATTCGTGTTTGCTTCTTAGATTTTCACCACATTTGCTCTTCAAACTGTCAACCGAATGTATCAGTATCGATTCATAGTGAAGTAAAACAGTCAAACTGCGAGAATGTGTGGCGGTCTATTTAATTACTACATTACATTGTTTGCTATGTATAGGGGCGCTGCGATAACCACTAATTATAACGGACAATACGCGATCGAAAACGGATATGTATAGAGAAATAAAAATTGCTGCCATACTATAGCAGCAATTGTTATTTTCTTATCTGTTTTGGGGTTGTCGCTTATTACTTTTAGCTGCTGCAGCTTTAGTTGTGCTGTAGCATCGGTTACATCCTCATGCATAAACCTTGTTCTACAATATTATCTGAATGGGTACATAATCTACTTACATATATTAGTGTGTGTGTGTGTGTGGGTGTGTGCGTGTGTGTGTATGTGTGTGTGTGTGTGTGTGTGTGTGTAGTGTGTGTGTGTGTGTGTGTGTGTGTGTGTGTGTCGTGTCGTAGTGTGTAGTGTGTGTGTGTG
>NW_014593075.1:0-757 GCF_000485595.1 Priapulus caudatus | reverse complement strand
CATGGTGCGAAACAACAAGGTTTTGCACCAGATGGCGCAGGTCGTCGATTTCCTTTCTCAATGAATCCTGCACTGATGCCACCTGTCCGGTGTTGGCCGGCTGTACGAACGGCGTCGTTGTCGCTGGGAGATTGTGTGCCAGCTTCACGAGGACTTCAAGCGATTGCGGATTATGGTGGCGCAAGTAGATCTGATGCGCCTGATTCAAGCCATTCAGCGCAATGGCGACCTTATATTGCTCCGGCAGTGCTGGCTCGAACTTGGACTCTAGCCGAATGATATAGTCCTGTACGGACTCACTCGGCTGTTGTACCGCCGTGAGAATACCGAGATCGATCTCCTTCGGCCGTTGAAATCTGGTGACGAACAGTTCCCTTACCGCTGTCATCGTCGTCTTCTTTGCGGCTGGCTGCTTCATAAACCACGCCCGAGCCGGGTCCTGCAAGTGCGTGGGTAGCATTGCAAGCGCCGAGTCCTTGTATATTAGGGCCGCCAAAGTCTCATATGTTGCCATCCAATCGACGACATCTTGGCTGCTTCCTTTAAATTTCTCTATCTGCAGTACCCCCGGCATTGCAATGGTCGAGGTATACCAAGAATCAGGCACCTGACCGTCGTTTTGCCTACCTGGCGTAGCGTGCGGAGAGGAGTCCGCGGTCGTCGTGATCTCTCCTGCTGGATTACTGCGTAGATTGTAGGCCGGCTGGTACATAGAGCGAAGAGGTAGCGTTTTGTAGAACGTAGATCCTCCACCAAT
>NW_014593074.1:0-757 GCF_000485595.1 Priapulus caudatus | reverse complement strand
TCATCCCAAAGCCTCCTCCTCCTCCTCATCCCACAGCCTCCTCCGCATCCCACAGCCTCCTCATCCCACAGCCTCCTCCTCATCCCACAGCCTCCTCCTCATCCCACAGCCTCCTCCTCTTCCCACAGCCTCCTCCTCCTCCTCATCCCACAGCCTCCTCCTCCGCATTCCATCACTATCTTCTGCATTTCACAGTACTCCTCTCATCAAAGAGAGTATTAGGAGCAGAGAGAAGGGGAGAGGGGGAAAAAGAAAGGTGGAAAGAGAGACGAGGAGTCGTATTATATTACTTACCATTGATGGCGGATTAGTGCGTTTGGTACAGAGCATCCGGGTTGGATTTGTTGGATTTCCCATTTGTGATCACACACGGGAGCCTACGTATGTCTTGGATGAATTATTATTATAATAACCCGGTTCTACATCAAGCTGCTGGCTAGATCAATATTACGGGCAAAGTCGCTCGTAACGCGACTGTAGGTGTGCATTGATGACTGGGTATATTTAGACGCCCTTGCAGGCTGCGTGTTCCTTGGTGAGGATTATTTGTCCTGCGCTCGAGAGACGACGGAGAACGCTCACTCCCACCGCGAAAAAATGATTAAAAAACACATTTTAAATGCGTAATTTTCTAAAACTCGCGCCCGTCAGTAATTACTATTAATTGCGCAACGTCGTATAACCACCGTAGGTGCGCCTATATATATATAATATATATGTCAATAAATATATTATCTATCTATCTATCTATCTATAT
>NW_014593073.1:0-757 GCF_000485595.1 Priapulus caudatus | reverse complement strand
GGCCGTCCATCTCTTTCTTTCATCTACGCTCTCTCTAATTATAGTATTAGAGTATTATCATCAAATAATATTTAATATTACCATTGGGACTTAGTATCTTCAATATCGTTATTGTTCTGCTTTGCGAACGTCGGTTGATGTGCCGATAATCCTTAAGTCGCCCCTCCACCGCGCATAACCTTGTTACATGATTCAGCTGCCCGTCCGTCAGGGATAATGACGTGTTCACGTGGTGACGTAGGCATTGGTGAGTCGTTGAGACGTGCTGATGATATAGGACGCTCACGCGATGGGTGTTCATACGTGTGACGCACTCGGTGTAAAGTTTATAACAATTAGAAACAATTATGTAAAAAGACCTCGCGTGGCATTTCTCGGGGCATTCCCTCCTCCTTCCCCTTCCTCCTCTCCCCCGTGCCATCCCCCTCCGCCACCCTCCCCTTCTCTTTTTCTTTCCCGTCTCCCTTCTTCCCACCATCCTCCTCCCCCTCTCCTTTTCCTCCATCCCATCCTACCCCTCTATCCCTTCCCTATCCTGAAATCCCTATCTCTCTCATTTTCCTTACTCCTTTGCCAGCCATCCCCCTTCACACCCCTTTACTCTTTTTCTCTACTTTTCCTTCTTCTAAAACTCCTACTCCTCCCCATTCCTCTCCCCGACTTCCCCCTCCCCCTGCAACATCAGCTACCCCGATTGACTTCTCTCTCCTCAGGAGCCCTTCCTCTTCTCTGCTCCAATCCCTTCCTTTCTCTCCTC
>NW_014593072.1:0-757 GCF_000485595.1 Priapulus caudatus | reverse complement strand
TGTCTGTGTGTCTGTGTGTCTGTGTGTGTGCGTGCGTGCGTGCGTGCGTGCGTGCATGCGTGTGTGTGTCTGTGTGTATGTGTGTGCGTGCGTGCGTGCGTGCGTGCGTGTGTGTGCGCGCGCGTGCGCCCATGCGTTCGTGTGTATGTATAATAATATATATATACATGATCTGCAGTGATCTATCCAGGAACGCTATAGGCTCGATGTTACGCGGTTGTAGTCCCCCCCCCCTTACGTAGGGTAATACGTGAGAGGCACGGCTGACACACATTTCTTCCGAACCCGGATTTCGTCTTCGCTACGATCTATTGTTAGCCGCACTGTGCCGACATAGACTGTCCCCGACACAGTGTCGCATGCCGCTTGGTACCGGTAGCAACTACGCATCAGAACCCATCTTAGCCGTCTGTTTTGTCAATGCGATTGAAGGGCGCTGGCATTTTTATCAGGGTGATAATGTCACCGTGGACTGGTGGTACCTACCCTAGCTGTCACCTGCGGTACCACCAGTCCACGGTGACATTATCACCCTGATAAATACCCTAGCTGTCACCTGCTTTATCAGGGTGATAATGTCACCGTGGACTGGTGGTACCTACCCTAGCTGTCACCTGCTTTACCAGCTATCCCAGCTAGTCCAGTCCGCCCACGCATGCCGGCCCTCTAGTTACACGGACGTACGCGTGTGGTGTGTGTGTGTGTGTGTGTGTGTGTGTGTGTGTGTTGTGTGTGTGTGTGTGTGTGTGTGTCGTCT
>NW_014593070.1:0-757 GCF_000485595.1 Priapulus caudatus | reverse complement strand
CTTGGTCCGGTACCAGCAGGGTAAAAAGTTTAAGTCTCAAATAGCGTGTTTTACTTGTTGATGTGCCTGCACCAGATGAACCGGTGACTGCAACAATAGGGTGTTTTTGAGACATGTTTAAATTCTCCTAGATTGCTAAAATTCTGTGTAACAGGCAGGAACTGCACTGAAAAAAGTGCGCCATTGTATCCTTTTTCGCACAATTATAGAAATGGCAGTTTGTAGCCTTGATGTAGGGTGTTTTTCGTTAGTTTAAACATATAAAAACAGTGGCTTACAATTATTGGTATTTAATGCTTTTGGTAGATTAGGTCCCAAACACCATGGCCTAATTTGATGCCACGACGTTCAAATTTAGTTTCACAGCGATCACCGGTATTTTCAGAATACTCGCCAACACCTGCAGTATTCAAAAAACCTTCCGCTTTATCCATTTGTTCAAGCATTTGTTCGGCATAGTGCTGCCAATCGGTTGCCATGTGAAACAGACCGCCAGTTTTTAATTTTTCTTGTGCTAGTTGTATAAAGCTAGGGCTGAGAATGCGCCGTTTATTGTGTTTTTCTTATGCCACGGGTCAGGAAAGAATAGCTGTAGCTGTTTAATGCTGCTAGCGGGAATCTGTTGTTTAAGCACTTCAACAGCATCGTGGCGGATCACTTTTAGGTTTGTTAAACCCTCTTTATGGGTATGATGAATCAAGTGACCGACACCTGGGCCATGCACTTCAATGCCGATGAAGTTGGTTTTAGGATGTGC
>NW_014593069.1:0-757 GCF_000485595.1 Priapulus caudatus | reverse complement strand
GAGAGAGAGAAGGGGCAACGCACAGGTCGCACAAAACACTAGCGGGGCCGGGACAGACACCAACCAGTTTCCCAGCATAAGCAAAAGGTTCTGCACCCCCCTCCAACCCGAAACCCTCTTCGGGGGTGTTGAAGCCACCCCCCCCCCTCCTTCGGCTCCCCACACGAGTTGACGAATGGGTCTATGACGTCATAAACACACCAATACACGCGTACTGTACGTATACAGACCACATAGATTCTGTATGAACCGCCACATACGTCACAAATACCATGACGCGAACGACAGACGGCTTAGCCAATCAGGAGCAAGTATACATATCACGCGATCAGATGCCACCTTTCAGCCAATTCGGCGCCCCCGGAACCCCTGGGTGCCCACCTCTGCGTTCCCCGTTGGCGCCCCCTCGCTGACAGGGATCTAGGGTATATAAGGAGGAGATAACACGCTGAAAAGCACAGTTCTTTCCAGCTGTAAAAAGTTAGAAGAACCTGTCGAAGACTACTATAAGTCGAAACTAGTCAAGACTACTATAAGTCGAAACTAGTCAAGACTACCGTATGTCGAAACTAGTCGTTTATTGCTAACTTTGTGTAGCATCTTCTTAACAAAACTTTGATATATATAAAATGGCGACATCCAACCAGGAAGCTAAATCCACGTGGGGAAACTCAGTAGAGCTGTGCCAAGTAGAGGCTATCCAGGCCTCTTCTTCACACACATATATATATATATATATATATATATATATATATAT
>NW_014593067.1:0-758 GCF_000485595.1 Priapulus caudatus | reverse complement strand
TGTTATACCTGTACATATATGGTACATGTTACCTGTTACCTGATTAATGATAAATGTTACCTGTACATGTATGGTACATGTTACCTGTTACCTGATTAATGATAAATGTTACCTGTACATGTATGGTACATGTTACCTGTTACCTGATTAATGATAAATGTTACCTGTACATGTATGGTACATGTTACCTGTTACCTGATTAATTAATGATAAATGTTACCTGTACATGTATGGTACATGTTACCTGTTACCTGATTAATGATAAATGTTACCTGTACATGTATGGTACATGTTACCTGTTACCTGATTAATTAATGATAAATGTTACCTGTACATGATGCTACATGTTACCAGTACATACATGTATGGTACATGTTACCTGTTATCTGATTAATGATAAATGTTTAACCTGTACATGATGGTACATGTTACCTGGTACATGTATGGTACATGTCACCTGTATATGTATGGTACATTTCACCTGTACATGTATGGTACATGTTACCTGTTACCTGAATAATGATAAATGTTACCTGTACATGTATGGTACATGTTACCTGTTACCTGATTAATTAATGATAAATGTTACCTGTACATGTATGGTACATGTTACCTGTTACCTGATTAATTAATGATAAATGTTACCTGTACATGTATGGTACATGTTACCTGTTACCTGATTAATTAATGATAAATGTTACCTGTACATGATGCTACATGTTACCTGTTTAATGTTAAATCTTACCTGTTGTGGTACA
>NW_014593066.1:0-758 GCF_000485595.1 Priapulus caudatus | reverse complement strand
GAGAGAGAGAGAGAGAGAGAGAGAGAGAGAGAGAGAGAGAGAGAGAGAAGCGAGAGAGAGAGAGAGCTACTGCTGTTGCATGTTCTTGCGTGGGCGCGTCTGGATGTGGGTCGTGTCTGCTATCTAGCCTGTAGCACACATAGCTCGTGCTTGAAACCTTCTGATAGTCCTGTAACTTTGCATCTATGGGAAGAATGAAGCTTATATCATGCTAGCCAGCAATCAGAACTTTACATATTACGAAGGTTTGTCTGTGTGAGTGTGTACATGTGTGTGTGTGCGTGCGTGCATGCGCTCGCACGTGTGCACATTCATGTGTGTGTACGTGTAAGTGTGTGTGTGTGTGTGTTTAAGTCCATCCATCCAGCTTTCTTAATGCTTACATAGATCTAGAATAATGACATGCCATCAATTTCTCTATCTCCGTACCTCCTCTGATCCCACCTGTCTGCTGTACAGTGTAGTAGTGTGCAGTTCTAGTCTTTGGTAGCTGCGCACTCTGTGCCTAACAGATTGTGAAGTGTGTGGCTGGCTTGCAGGTAAGAAGCGGAGTGCAGTGGAGCTGCTGGCAGCGTCCAAGGGACAGTACGTCAAGTCAGAGAGTGTGCGTGATTCCACACAGGAGTTCAAGTATGCTGACAGGGTGCAGGTAAGAAAAAAACCTCTCTCTTTCGCCCACTTTCTCTCACCTCTCTTTCGCTCACACACAACACACGCTCTCTCTCTCTCTCTCTCTCTCTCTCCTCTCTCTCTCTCTC
>NW_014593065.1:0-758 GCF_000485595.1 Priapulus caudatus | reverse complement strand
GGGAGAGAGGGGGTTGTCAGTGCATGTGTGAGGAAGGGGGTTGTTAGTGGATGTGTGGGAGGGAAGGGGTTGTTAGTGCATGTGTGGGAGGGAGGGGGTTGTCAGTGCATGTGTGGGAGGGAGGGGGTTGTCAGTGCATGTGTGGGAGGGAGGGGGTTGTTAGTGCATGTGTGGGAGGGAGGGGGTTGTTAGTACATGTGTGGGAGGGAGGGGGTTGTTAGTATATGTGTGGGAGGGAGGGGGTTAATTGTTAGTGCATGTGTGGGAGGGAGGGGGTTGTTAGTGCATGTATGGGATATCGTATGCTCATCGTCATCTATCTATCTATCTATCTATCTAATCGTATCTATCTATCTATCTATCTATCTATTCTATCTATCTATCTATCTTACTCTATCTACTCTATCTTATCATATGCTGATCTAGCTATCTAATCTATATTATCTATTCTATCTATCTATCTAGTCTATCTATCTATCTATCTATCTATCTTATCTATCTATTCAGTCTAATTATCTATCTATCTATCTGCATAGCTAGCTATCTATCTAATCTATCTATCTATTCTATCTATCTATCTATTGATCTATCTATCTATCGTATCTATCTATCTATCTATCTATCTATCTATCTATCTATCTATCTATCTATCATCTTCTATCTATCATATCTTTCTATCTATCTATCTATCTATTATTCTATCTATAATATCTATCTATCTATCTATCTATCTAATTATCCTATCTATTGCTATCTAT
>NW_014593064.1:0-758 GCF_000485595.1 Priapulus caudatus | reverse complement strand
TGTGTGTGTGTGTGTGTTGTTGTGTGTGTGTGTGTGTGTGTGTGTGTGTGTGTGTGTGTGTGTGTGTGTGCTTCTGTGTGCGTGCGTGCGTGCGTGCGTGCGTGCGTGTGGCTCACCGTATAATGCTCCAAGTGTCTGTGTAATGACCGGCGCAATAATCACATCGCATTAGCATCGCGGGTCGCCCACCGATTTTCATTCATTACTAATTATGTCCGTCGCTCGGACGGATTAACCGTAGCATTACGGACTAGTTCCGGTTGCCTGTTGCGACGGCCCTAGCCACAAGTTACCTTCTCGTTAAATAGCCACAAGTTACCTTCTCGTTCAATAGCCACAAGTTACATTCTCGTTCAATAGCCACAAGTTACCTTATCGTTCAATAGCCACAAGTTACCTTCTCGTTCAATAGCCACAAGTTACATTCTCGTTCAATAGCCACAAGTTACCTTCTCGTTCAATAGCCACAAGTTACCTTCTCGTTCAATAGCCACAAGTTACCTTCTCGTTCAATAGCCACAAGTTACCTTCTCGTTAAATAGCCACAAGTTACCTTCTCGTTCAATAGCCACAAGTTACCTTCTCGTTCAATAGCCACAAGTTACCTTCTCGTTCAATAGCCACAAGTTACCTTCTCGTTCAATAGCCACAAGTTACCTTCTCGTTCAATAGCCACAAGTTACATTCTCGTTCAATAGCCACAAGTTACCTTCTCGTTCAATAGCCACAAGTTACCTTCTCGTTCAATAGCCACAAGT
>NW_014593062.1:0-758 GCF_000485595.1 Priapulus caudatus | reverse complement strand
CTATGTCCTGTCATGTATGCTTGTATGCTGATGATTGCCTGATTGCTGATGCTAAGATTGATGGTGACGATGCATGCTGCGGCGATTGCTCGATTATCTCAGCATCAGCATCAGCATCATCAGCATCAGCATCATCAGCATCAGCAGCAGCAGCAGCAGCAGCATCGTCACCATCATCAGCATCAGCATCAGCATCATCAGCATCAGCAGCATCGTCACCATCATCAGCAGCATCAACATCGGCATCAGCAGCAACATCAGTGGCGGTAGAAAACCCTAGAGAGCGTTTAATTCGATCTTTCCCACCCTTGACTCTCCTTACCGCCAGTTTAATTCGTCCGACAATCTGGTTTGAATCTTACGGGCCGTGACGAAAACATCCACGCCTCCCTGGTTTTCCAATCAACTCCGAAAAGCTATTTCGAATCACTTTGAACGTGACTTCTATTATATAGCCGAGGAGGAGGAGGCGGTGTGAGGAAGGAACAGAGGAAGAGTGAGGAGGAGGCGGTGTGAGGAAGGAACAGAGGAAGACTGAGGAGGAGGCGGTGTAAGGAGGGAACAGAGGAAGAGTGAGAAGGAGGCGGTGTGAGGAGGGAACAGAGGAAGAGTGAGAAGGAGACGGTGTGAGGAGGGAACAGAGGAAGACTGAGGAGGAGGCGGTGTGAGGAGGGAACAGAGGAAGACTGAGGAGGAGGCGGTGTGAGGAGGGGACAGAGGAAGACTGAGGAGGAGGCGGTGTGAGGAGGGAACAGAGG
>NW_014593061.1:0-758 GCF_000485595.1 Priapulus caudatus | reverse complement strand
TTCTTCTTCTTCTTCTTCATCTTCTTCCTCCTCATCGTCGTCGTCTTCGCTTCATTATCGTCCGGGTTGATGAACTATGAGCACACATCGAAATACAGCGAATAAAAACGACCTTATTGTGTTAAATGCTCGGTCTAACCACATAGTTCACCGTCCGAGGTATGAATTGCTTTTAAACTCGTTTCGAAGATGCACAAGGCAACGCAGTTCATTCACATGGGAAATCAGCCACCCTCCTCCGACATCTTCTCAGGGGCTGAATGCGCGTTGGGCTTACGGTTTCCTGGTGCTTTTTTCCTAGTTCCTTTGTGAGTTCCTAATTCCTACGCCCTAGAACCTCCTAAATCCTTTGTGAGTTCCTAGTTCCTACGTCTTAGAATCTCCTAGTTCCTTTGTGAGTTCCTAGTTCCTACGTCCTAGAACCTCCTAGTTCCTTTGTAAGTTCCTAGTTCCTACGTCCTAGAACCTCCTAGTTCCTTTGTGAGTTCCTAGTTCCTACGTCCTAGAACCTCCTAGTTCCTTTGTGAATAATGCCAGAAGAATTTATCGACAGGTATGTGGTATCCAATCATCAACTTCGTTAACGTGTGTGGGGTGATCAGCAATGCGTTTCTGATAGCGTTCACATCTAGCTACGGAAAGCGATATGACCTGGAGCACAAACTGTTGCTAATCATCGTATTTGAGGTACGTTCGATGAGACGGGGCAATGTTATGCTGTGTATGTATATATCTCTATCTGTCTCTCTCTCTCTCTC
>NW_014593060.1:0-758 GCF_000485595.1 Priapulus caudatus | reverse complement strand
ACTCACCCTTACTAGAATCCGTTAGCAATCTTTATGTTGAATTAAAACTGATTGAAGACCAATTAAAACATTTGCAACAAACCAGTAACGAGCAAAATGATCGGTTAGACTTATTGCGCTTTCAAACGCACGAACTCGATGCACTAGCGTTAGAAGAAAATGAATATCAATTATTAACTAACCAACATAAACGTATGGCAAACGCTGAAAAACTACAAAGCACCGTTCAGCAAGCAATACAGTCTTTAAGTGAAGATGATGGCACTAACGTGCAATCGGCTGTTTCACATATCTTAAGTTCACTATCTGATATAGAAGAGATTGATGCAAGCTTAAATCCCGTTGCAGAATTACTACAAGACGCGCTAATACAAATCGATGAGAGCGTTTCCTTTTTGCAAAATTATAGCGACAACACAGATCTTGATACTACACAGTTGGCTAAAACAGAACAACGCATTCAAGATATTCTTGATCTCTCAAGAAAACATCGTACTGAACCAGAAAACTTACAAAAGCTTCATGCTAGCCTACAACAAGAGCTAAATGATATTGACCATGTTGATGAACGTCTAGATGAATTAGCTAAGCAACAAATAGAACTTGAAGATAAATACATAACAGCAAGTAATAAACTAAGTGCTAGCCGTAAAAAATCGGCCAAAATATTAAATAAAAATATCACTGCTTCCATGCAAACCTTAGGCATGTCTGGTGGACAGTTTGAAATTGAAATTAGTCCAGCTAAATCACAACGC
>NW_014593059.1:0-758 GCF_000485595.1 Priapulus caudatus | reverse complement strand
GAGCCTGAAGTCTCTCTCTCAGAAAACAACCATATCTGAAGACGCCCTAATGATTATTATCTCGTCTCTATTAGAAAAGAAATTAATCACTGCAAGTGGCGATGATAATGAGTTTTATTTGCCAGCACAATCGATTGACAACATAAGTGTTGAAACAATACTGAAGGCTGTGCGTCGCGCAGAAGAAACGCACAACCTTCAACCTGACGATGTAAGTAGTACAGAGCTAGTTAACCAAACACTTTTGAATATAGAGAAAGCAACTGCCGAATCAATTAAAGGGCAAACCCTTAAAGATCTAATTTAACTTAGCTAGCCAAGATGAAACAGCATCGACTAAACCTTCATCATTACCATCGTAAAAATGATTGCCAGTAATTTTTACTTGGCTGAAGTTTTTACCAATAGATTTTTTAGCCGCTACTTTACGTTGCTTTACACTCGATAAAATACTTTCTAAGTCTTCATCGCCATATAGATCTAAAGTCGGGACTTTAATTCTTTCTAAAGAATGTATCCCATTCATACGATTATCATCTGCAGCGCCAGATAATCCTATTGCAACAAAACCTTTTAATTTCTGCTTCGTCTTCGAGAGATAATATGCAGCCATAGAAGCACCTTGGCTATGGCCCACTAGAACAATATTATTTATGCCATTTTCTTTCAGATATGCAATAGCTGCATCAACCCGCGGCGCCACCTCATCATACAAAGGCGCATAGTCCTCATGGCTGGCTTCATTTGCTAAAACTGGC
>NW_014593057.1:0-758 GCF_000485595.1 Priapulus caudatus | reverse complement strand
GAGAGCGAGAGATGAAGAGAGAGAGAGAGTGAAAGAGAGAGAGAGAGAGAGAGATACAGGCACCGGCTTTGTCGGGCACGAATCTCATGTTCGTCTCGCTCTGCGCCGTCTTTTATAGATCCATCATGGCCGCCACCGCCTCCGCCGCCTCTAGCTGCTGCTGTCAGGTCGGATGCGAGGAGGAGCTAAGTCCGGTCGTCTGCCGGGTTCACGGCACAGCACAGCGCGGCGGCGGCGGCGGCGGCGGCAGCGGCAGCGACGGCGGATTTAAAACCCTCAGCTCTCATAACGGCCGGTAATCGGCTGGAATTTTGTCGCGCGCATGCGTGGCAATGTCACAGCGTAAACGATGATGATGATGGGGGCGACTGTCACCTCCCTCCTAGGTGACCGTGCAATGTCTTGTCCTCACCGATCTGTGACGCTGGTACGCAGGTACGAGTCTAAAGAATTCCCAGGCGTTTGTGTGCCGGTATATATGGTCGAAATTGCGTGTTTCCCACGGTGCATAAGGTATCGCACGAGTGTTGGCGATACTTAGCATCCGTAGTTGTGCATTCCGCCGGCACTTCACATCTATTATATATGCCATACACGCACACATACACGCACACATACACGCACACATACACGCACACATACACGCACACATACACGCACACATACACGCACACATACACGCACACATACACGCTCACATACACGCACACATACACGCACACATACACGCACACATACACGCTCACATCTAGTGTCGT
>NW_014593056.1:0-758 GCF_000485595.1 Priapulus caudatus | reverse complement strand
GCAATCTATCTCGTCAATGGCATCAAGCTACAAGGTACCGTTGAATCATTTGATCAGTTCGTCGTTTTACTTGGAAATACTGTGAGTCAATTAGTTTATAAGCACGCTATTTCTACCATTGTACCCGCAAGACCTATCAAATTAGCATTTGAGGACGAAGAGTAAACAATAAGCTAAACAGCATTTAACTCCAAAAAAATTATGGGATTAAGTGCTGCCCCACCATGAAATACCTAATTTGGAATTACTGATTGGAATTATTCGACTTATCCGGCCAGGCTGAAGCTCGCATAGAACGTGCTGTGTTAGTTCAACTCAATATCGGTAACGTAAAGAACACTCAGGAAGCTGAAGAGTTCAAAGAGCTCGTTCGATCAGCAGGTGCCGAAGTCACCCGCTTAATTCAAGGTTCACGGCAAACCCCCAGTGCCCGCTTCTTTGTCGGCAAAGGCAAAGCAGAAGAAATAAAACAGGCTGTCGCTTTATACGATGCCGATGTCATTATCTTCAATCACTCCCTCACTCCCGCCCAAGAACGTAACTTAGAGCGACTTTGCGAATGCCGTGTCCTCGATCGTACCAGCCTTATCCTTGATATATTTGCACAACGAGCACGTTCCCACGAAGGTAAATTACAAGTTGAGTTAGCACAGCTTAAGCACATGTCGACGCGCCTAATTCGCGGCTGGACTCACCTTGAGCGCCAAAAAGGCGGTATTGGTATGCGTGGTCCTGGTGAGACCCAATTAGAAACTGAC
>NW_014593055.1:0-759 GCF_000485595.1 Priapulus caudatus | reverse complement strand
GAAGGAGGAGGAGGAAGAAGAGGAATAGGGGAGGACGACACAAATGTCCACTACCACGACCACCACTACCAGCAGCAGCAGCAGCAGCAGCAGCAGCAGTCGCATCAGCAGCAGCAGTAGCAGCAGCAGTCGCATCAGCAGCAGTCGCAGCAGCAGCAGCAGCAGCAGTAGCAGCAGCATCAGCAGCAGCAGCAGTAGCATCACTACCACCACCACCAGCAGCAGTAGCATCAGCATCAGCATCAGCAGCAGCAGCAGCAGTAGCATCACTACCACCACCACCACCAGCAGCTCGATTCCCCTCCCCTCCCCGTCCCCCTCTCCCTCTCCCTGTCCCTCCCCTCCCCCTCTCCCTCCCTTCCCCTCCCCCTCCTCCTCCCCGCGCATTCTTGCAGAGACGTGAGCGCGTGAGATGTGCGTGTGACACACGCTCGCTCGTTCGTCTGCCTCCATTCACGCAGCAGACGAACTCAGCTCCATTAGGCAAACGAGCTGTCAATCAACGCCTCTAACCCCTACACACACACACATGCGCGCACACACGCGCACACTCACACATACACACACGCGCACACACACATACATACACACACGCACGCGCGCACACACACACACGCACACGCGCACGCACGCACGCACGCGAACGCACGCACGCACGCACGCACGCACGTACACGTACACGTATACGTACACGTACACGTACACGCACGCACGCACGCACGCACGCACACACACACACACACTCACACACTCACACAC
>NW_014593054.1:0-759 GCF_000485595.1 Priapulus caudatus | reverse complement strand
GCCCAGTTTTATGGCTTGCAGACCTCGATGAACTCAATGTCGCCGTGTTAAAAGATTCGTATGACCATCGTTATATCGAAAAAAACCACCCCCTGATCAAACTTCATCCCAAAGCCAGTTACGAGGACGGGCATGCAGGCACTGACACTCGGTGAAGTCGATGCGTTTACCGGGCTTGCTGCCACGATGGATTTCATGGTGCGTAAAAAATCAATCCCTGGACTGCGCCTGACATCGCTTATGGATGAATTCAGCACAGACCTGGCCATCGGCATTCGAAAAGACTGGCCCGAGTTAATCCCTATTCTCAACAAAGCGATCAGTGCGGTCAGCGAAAAAGAATATCTCGAAATAACAGAGCGCTGGTCGCCATCATTGATGCTAAAACAAGTGGTACCGAAACTGGGCTTGAGTCTTGATGAAAAAGCGTGGCTGAAGCTACATCCTATCATTCGGGTACACAATGAAATGAACTGGCCGCCATTCAATTTTAATGACCATGATAAACCGACCGGTTATTCCATCGATCTTATGAACCTGGTTGCGGCCAATGCGGGTCTTAAAGTGGAATATGTCAGCGGTCCAAGCTGGAACGAGTTCATGCAAATGCTGGACGATGGCCAGATCGACACAATGCTCAATGTCGTTAGTACTGAAGATCGGCGTAAATATCTTGATTTCACCACACCTATTTTGAAACCACCGCCGGTGTTTTTAGTCGTCAGGGTATCGATGATATCAACAGCCTGAATGACCTTG
>NW_014593053.1:0-759 GCF_000485595.1 Priapulus caudatus | reverse complement strand
AGTGTGGTATCTATACTAGATGAGATTATATGAAGGAAGGTAGCAGTGTGGTATCTCAACTAGATAAGATTATATGAAGAAGGGTAGCAGTGTGGTGTCTACACTAGATGAGATTATATGGAAGAAGGTAGCAGTGTGGTGTCTACACTAGATGAGATTATATGAAGGAAGGTAGCAGTGTGGTATCTACACTAGATGACGGAATCTGAAGGAAGGTATAGCAGTGTGGTATCTACACTAGATGAGATTATATGAAGGAAGGTAGCAGTGTGGTATCTATAGTAGATGACGGGATATGAAGGAAGGTATAGCAGTGTGGTGTCTACACTAGATGAGATCATATGAAGGAAGGTAGCAGTGTGGTATCTACACTAAATGAGATTATATTAAGGAAGTTAGCAGTACGGTATCTACACTAGATAACGGGATATGAAGGAAGGTAGCAGTGTGGTGTCTACACTAGATGACGGGATATGAAGAAAGGTATAGTAGTGTGGTATCTACACTACATGAGATGATATGAAGGAAGGTAGCAGTGTGGTGTCTACACTAGATGAGATCATATGAAGGAAGGTAGCAGTGTGGTATCTACACTAAATGAGATTATATGAAGGAAGGTAGCAGTGTGGTATCTACCCTAGATGAGATTATATGAAGGAAGGTAGCAGTGTGGTATCTACACTAGATGAGATTATATGAAGGAAGGTAGCAGTGTGGTATCTATACGAGATGAGATTATATGAAGGAAGGTAGCAGTGT
>NW_014593052.1:0-759 GCF_000485595.1 Priapulus caudatus | reverse complement strand
GTTTTGGGTTGTTGCCTGAGTTGATTTTGTTGCTGAGCCCCAAGGGCGGTTTCTATGCGTTTTTTGATAGAGGTGTGATCAGAGTTCTCAGGCGTATCGGCCATACTGGCACGAATAGGGTTTAAATCGACATAGGCCATGCAGGCGGCGAGGGCTTGTTCGTCTAGTAAAGCCTGTGACTTGAATCTCCCTTCCCAGAAATGACCCGTGACGCATCTTCTTTATTGGCATCGCGAGCAATGGGTTCGTTTAGACAGCGCATGAACCAGCTGATGGACATGAGACGTTCACGGCCATACTTCCACGCGTTGCGTTAATGCCTTGTTTTCTGCTTGGCTAAGAATCTCGCCTTGAGTATATCGTTGCGAGAGAGCGCTACCACTAAATAAAGCATGCCAGTGAGCAATCACTTGTTCTTGTGTCCATTTAACTGCCATGTCTCGATCAATAAAGAGAACCAGATGATAATGATTACTCATGATCGCATAGGCCGCAATATCGATAGAGAATATCTCAGCCAGTGCCAGCAGGCGCTCTTCAATCAAGCCTCGGCGATGTTCGTAGTTTTTTCCAGAGCTTGAGTCAAAGCCGCATAAAAAAGCTCGGCGGACACAGCGTGAAACGCAGTGGTAATAGGGTGTGGCATCGAGTGATACAAGTGTCTTCCTTGGTTTTGGCATGGTGCTGTCCTTAGCTAATCGTTTGTATGAGAGTACAAATTTACTAAGTTGATGTCAATTGGATTTATGGGTGTCCATA
>NW_014593051.1:0-759 GCF_000485595.1 Priapulus caudatus | reverse complement strand
AATCCGCTCCCACACTTCAGACGCGACCCCAGAGCCAGTTTGATGTCACAATTAGTAGATCCGAAAATTAAAGAGAGCAATCAGTCATGGTATATCTCTGACTTGCCTTTATCTCGTCTATGCTCTTATTGTACACACGATACGGAAATTCATTTAATCTACAACTGCGCGTATCGTAGTGACAAACCAGTTGCTACCTACATATTTTGATTCCGTGCAGCTGTCGAATCTGAGTTATTGCGGGTATCCCGCGATGCTAGTCACTATCACGATCACGCGCCGAAATCACTGATAGCATCGCGTTATCATCACTCTACTTTCAACAACCGCCGTAGCCGACGACTTTATAGCCACGCCGTACCGTGGCCGGGTATGTAATGACTAGACCTAGCCGGACAGTTAAGTTATATTCTAATTCAGTTAGTTACTACCGTATTCTCTAGCTAAATAGCTTTTCAGTAATCGTTTCTATATCACTGATTCTCATTCATTGCTTCAATATCAAGTATTTCTGCGTACGTGTATGCATGTACTGAGCGACCAACAGCTGGCATTGCTAATTGCTCGTTGCTGTTAATCCGTTCTACTATTCACTAACCTCTAGTGTGTGCGCGCCTAGGTCTAGGTGTGAGTGCATACACCAACGACGCGTGACCGTGTGCGTGCGTTAACGCGTCTGGTTCTATACACCTGCAACGCGTGTTCGCAACGCGTGTTCGTAGCGCGTGTGCGTGTTCGCAATGCGTGTGCGTAACGCGT
>NW_014593050.1:0-759 GCF_000485595.1 Priapulus caudatus | reverse complement strand
GTCGCAACAAATCACGGGGTCATATATGGTCCACCTCGTTTTGCAAGATAAAATTACTGTATAGCTAAAAAGTATTGCTTCCATATATCCGGCCTTTTTGTGAGGCTGTCTAAGCCCCTGGCCCTGATGGAATCTGCGCACATCCATCTCATCAAGTCTTCGGCTTCATTGAGCCCGAGACCCCGTCAGATTTATAGATGTACAGGTGTTACCTTTTATGCCATCACTTGAACTTCATCTTCGCAACTCGTTAATCACCGTTTCCTTGTGAATGTTTTTTGTATTAAACAGCGCTTGCCTGAAACGTCGTTTTATTACTTAATAATGCCCAGGCAATTCGCGCATTTTTATTGGCAACGGCAACAGCAGAAATATTTTTTCCGCGGCGCTTATCCAGCTGGTTAATCCATGTATTTCGTTTGTCCTGATATTTTTCTGCGACTCGTACAACGGTACGGCCGCCATGTATTAATAGGGTTCTTAAATAAGTGTCGCCGCGCTTACTGATACCCAGTAATGTCGGTTTGCCGCCTGTAGAATGTTGCCGTGGCACTAACCCTAACCATGCTGCAAGCTCACGCCCATTTTTAAAAACACTGATGTCTCCAATGGCAGCAACCATTGCCGTTGCACTGAGTAAGCCAACCCCTGGGATGGTGAGTAATCTCTGGCAGTTTTCATTCTCTCTGCAAACAAGTTCCAACCTATTTTCTAGTAACTTTATTCGCTCATCCAGATGCACCATTTCATCGTATAACG
>NW_014593049.1:0-759 GCF_000485595.1 Priapulus caudatus | reverse complement strand
CCGCAAAAATTGAGAGGAACTTAGATAAAACGGAGAGTGATTCTGACATTGACAATGAATGGTATCGTTTGGATTGGCGCAGCGAGTTGCAGCCCCATCAGCAGCTGCACCTGCAGCTGGGTTATCTGACGAGTCAGCGCACGAGTCAGCGCGTACCTGATCCTGGGGAGCAGGAAAAGCGCTGGGATGGTGAACTGAGTTGGGCTTACACAGGAGAGCGTAATCGCTTTGTGATTGGCACTACTGGTCATTACACTACCTCCCGCATTGAGGATAATCCCTCATATCGTAATATCGACGGGCAAACTATTCAGCGAAATTACAGCGTTTGGTTGGAAGAGCAGTTTGCGTTACCGAGCAGTTGAAGGTGCGTGGCGGGTTGCGGGTTGAGAAAAATCATGAGACTGGAGAACAGTTCACACTACCCAAATTGAGCGTTTCATGGTCGCCCATACCGACGCGCACGTTCTGGACCTCGCTGGGTCGCTCAGCGCTGCTCTCCCCACCAAGCGAGTCAAACGAAGAATACGACTTGGTGGCCGATCTGGGTGGGGGCACGATTATTGGCGCGCGTCCTTTGGCCAACGCCGACAGGCTTGGTCCTGCCACAGTCGATGCCTGGGAGCTGGGTTGGCGTGAACAGGTAAGCCCCAGACTGTTTATTGATCTGGTCGGTGCTTATCAAAAATATAGACGTGATTTTCTGAGCTCGAGCTTGGGTAACTGCGGCAGCAGTGCGCCGTCACCGATCATCCCGGG
>NW_014593048.1:0-759 GCF_000485595.1 Priapulus caudatus | reverse complement strand
TCCTCCTTCTCCTCCTCCTCCCTCTCTCCCTCCTTCTCCCTCTCTCTCCTCTTCTTCTCCACTCCCCCTCCTTCCTCCTCCTCCCTCCTCCCCCTCCCTCTCTCTCCTTTCTCAATCTCCCCCCTCTCCCCTCAATCTCCCCCTCTCTCCCTCCCCCTCTCTCTCCCCTCCTCATCCTCCTCCTCTCTCGCCTATCCTTCCTCTCTCTCCCCCGTCCTCCTCCTCCTTCTCTCTCTCCCCTCCCTCTCCCCTCCCTTCTCGCTCCCATCCTCCTCCTCCCTTTCTCTCCCCTCCCCTCTTGTCTCCCCTCTCGCTCGCCCGCATCCTCCCTCTCTCTCCGCCTTCCCTCCCCCTATCTCCTCGCTCCCCTCTCGCCTCCCCTCTCGCTCACCTCCTTCCTCTTTCGCTCCCCCTCATCCTCCCTCTATCTCCACCCTCCCTCTCCCTTCCCCTCCCCCACCTCCTCCCCCTCCTCCTCCCCTTCCCCCGCGCGTGTCCGCCGCGTGTCTACCGCGGATGTACGGAGACAACGAGATGTCCTTCATCCGATCTCTTCTCCGAGCACATCTGCCGTGCGACAGTCCACCTCCTCCCTTCTCCCCCTCCTCCCCTCTCCCCCTCCGTCTCCGCTTCCAACACGCACGCGACCGTTTCCTTTGTTTCACGCTAATCGTCTGTCATTGTTTCTACGACGGTGCGGGCGCGGCGCCGCACATACTGACGGCTCGTATGTCACCCCCTGCCTCTCCGTGTGTGTGT
>NW_014593047.1:0-759 GCF_000485595.1 Priapulus caudatus | reverse complement strand
AATTGGCGCGTTTCAATCATGGCACTGGGCCATTTTATTAGTCAGCTTGAGTGTGTTAGTCAGCGCTACCTATGGTGTGCGTACCATTAAACGTTTGTTTACTGGCCCCACTAAGTCGCATATGCAAGACGTGCAAGACCTACGACCCACAGAAATACTGGCCGCTTCTGTACTCACGATAGGCATTCTTCTATTCGGTATTTATCCAATGCTTTTATTAGACATAATCACGCCAGCGGTTGATTACTTCATACAGACAATCACCCCCTGATCTCATCATGTCTAAGCTAGTACCTTTAACAAAGTAATAAAGATCGAGGAACAACATGCTTAATTGGGCTATTGCTCTCATTCCTGTATTGCCTTTACTGGCGGCTCTATGGATTGCGATAGGTTTCATTTTCAAATGGAACCGTGGCGAAGCGGGAGAGAAAGAAACATCACGCATGGCGGTGGGAGCCGTTACCTTGTCATTTGTACTGATATTGGCATTGGATGCCTATGTGCTGCTCACCGAGATGCCTCAACATATCGTGCTAGGGCAATGGTTACACTCAGAACAATTCCAAATCAATATCAGCTTTATACTCGACCGACTCAGTTTAGTCATGGCAACACTGGTTGGTTTTATTACCCTGATCATCACCCGCTTTTCGATCAACTATTTACACCGCGAAGCTGGCTTTCAACGCTTCTTTATCGTGTTATCGATATTTAATGCCGCAATGATGCTGATCGTTCTTGCGGGCAACGCTGCAC
>NW_014593046.1:0-759 GCF_000485595.1 Priapulus caudatus | reverse complement strand
CTACGGCTGCACACATCTGCTACGGCTGCACGCATCTGCCTGCACTGCTACGACTGCACACACATCTGTCCTCACTGCTACGACTGCACACATCTGTCTGCACTGCTACGACTGCACACACATCTGTAGTCGTAGCAGTGAGACAGATGTGTGCAGTCGTAGCAGTGAGGACAGATGTGTGCAGTCGTAGCAGTGAGGGCACACATCTGTCCTCACTGCTACGACTGCATACATCTGTCCTCACTGCTACGACTGCACACATCTGTCCTCACTGCTACGACTGCACACATCTGTCCTCACTGCTACGACTGCACACATCCGTCCTCACTGCTACGACTGCACACATCTGTCCTCACTGCTACGACTGCACACATCTGTCCTCACTGCTACAACTGCACACATCTGTCCTCACTGCTACGACTGCACACATCTGTCCTCACTGCTACAACTGCACACATCTGTCATCACTGCTACGACTGCATACGTCTGTCCTCACTGCTACAACTGCATACGTCTGTCCTCACTGCTACGACTGCACACATCTGTCCTCACTGCTACGACTGCACACATCTGTTCAGTCGTAGCAGTGAGACAGATGTGTGCAGTCGTAGCAGTGAGGACAGATGTGTGCAGTCGTAGCAGTGAGGCTGTCATCACTGCTACGACTGCACACATCTGTCCTCACTGCTACGACTGCACACATCTGTCATCACTGCTACGACTGCACACATCTATTCTCATTGCTACGACTGCACACAT
>NW_014593045.1:0-759 GCF_000485595.1 Priapulus caudatus | reverse complement strand
CCATGTTGCATGACCGTACGTGACTCGGTCATCGTCGCGTGGCAATGATCCATAGCATGGCAACGATCCATAGCGTGGCAACGATCAATAGCATGGCATCGATCCATAGCATGGCATCGATCCATAGCATGGCATCGATCCATAGCATAGCAACGATCCATAGCGTGGCATCGATCAATAGCGTGGCAACGATCCGTAGCATGGCATCGATCCATAGCGTGGCAACGATCCGTAGCATGGCAACGATCCATAGCATGGCAACGATCCATAGCGTGGCAACGATCCGTAGCATGGCAACGATCCATAGCGTGGCAACGATCCATAGCATGGCAACGATCCGTAGCATGGCAATGATCCGTAGAATGGCAACGATCCATAGCGTGGCAATGATCCGTAGCATGGCATCGATCCATAGCGTGGCAATGATCCATAGCATGGCCGATCCATAGCATGGCAACGATCCATAGCATGGCATCGATCCATAGTGTGGAAAAGATCCGTAGCGTGGCAATCATTCATAGCATGGCAACGATCCGTAGCGTGGTATCAATTCGTAACGTCGCAATGATACGTAGCCTGGCAATGATACGTAGCATGGCAACGATTCGTAGCGGGGTATCAATCTGTAGCATGGCAATGATACGTAGCGTGGCAATGATACGTAGCATGGCAATGATACGTAGCATGGCAATGATACGTGGTGTTGTCTCGCTGCAGGGGTGAGTATTTCGTCTACAAGGCGGGAGACATCAACCGCCC
>NW_014593044.1:0-759 GCF_000485595.1 Priapulus caudatus | reverse complement strand
CATTCCAAGATTAACTGCAGCGATATGTAAGTTGCGGAGCCACGCTCATTTGATTATAAGCAGAGTGTGAGAGTTCCCCGCTTATCCATGTACGGTTGTCGTATATATGTATTCGTATGTTTGATTGCGTGTTTCTGTGCGTGTATTTAACAAGTATTATAATTGTATTATATTTAATACGTTATATGAATTTTTAGATCTGCATTTATTATATTGTAATTATAATTATGTGTTTTCAATTTGTTTTCAAGGCCGTGAGGAATACATAGATAACCTATTGCTGAACCGACCTCATCGCCAACTGCTAACAGATAAGTATTGCTTTTCTTCACAGTATATTGCATAGGTTATCATAGTTTTTTTATTCTCCATGGAAAATAGAATATTTGAAAATCTCCTGGTAAGAATTTGTAACACTCGGTAGAATTTCTGTTCATGATGAATAGATGTTGAAACTTTTTATTTTACTATTGGCAATGCAGTAGTATTTGTCAGTCAATGTACATTTAGAACTTGTTTGTTTGTGAATGTTTATGTATTGCTGTATTATGTATTATGTTTATGTTATGACTTGTATGTCAGTGCGTGCGCGCGCGTTTGTGTGTATCTGTGAATGCGTGAGCAGGTGTATGCGGGTGCGTGCGTGTGTATCTGCTTGTGTGCGTGCGTGGGTGCGTGCGTGCGTGCGTGCGCGCGTAAGTGAGTGCCTGCGTGTACAGCGGTGTACGCGTATATGAGTGAATTCTCCATCTCTCTCTC
>NW_014593043.1:0-759 GCF_000485595.1 Priapulus caudatus | reverse complement strand
TATCTCCTCCTCTCTCTCTCTCTCTCTAGATCTCTTGCTCACTCTCCCCCCTCTATTCCCCAATCTCTCCCTTTCGTTATACCCTCCCCCTCTCTCTAGATCTCTCGCCCACTCTCTCCCTCTCTTCCCCAATCCTTCCCTTTCGTCATACCCTCCCCCTCTCTCTAGATCTCTCGCCCACTCTCTCCCTCTCTTCCCCAATCTCTCCCTTTCGTGATACCCTCCCTCTCTCTCTCTAGATCTCTTGCTCACTCTCCCCCTCTATTCTCCATTCCCCCCTTTCGTTATATACCCTCCCTCTCTCTCTCTAGATCTCTCAACGTACAATGCCATTCAACTTCGTATCGGGTTCTGATTTTTTTGTCTAAATCGGGAAAGGTGTGCTTAATCATTCTTCGCCTCCGCCACCTCCGTTGCCGACGGCGACGGCGACGACGACGACGACGACGACGACGACATATTTCGTTTGCCGTCGCCTGATTAATTTAGTGAGTCTCGCGCGCTTATAAAACATGTATTTTTAGCGGCAAAGGCAGACGTTCGTTGATCGTACAGTCTGCTGCGCTCAAGTATTTATACACTTACACCTGCATCAGGTGTGCGTGTGTGTGCGCGTGCGTGCGTGCGTGCGTGCGTGTGTGTGTGTGCGTGCGTGCGCGCGTGTGTGTGCGTGCGCGTGCGCGTGTGTATGTGTGTGTGTATGTGTGTGTGTGTGTATGTGCGTGCGCGCGCGCGTGCGTGTGTGCGTGCGTGTGTGTG
>NW_014593042.1:0-759 GCF_000485595.1 Priapulus caudatus | reverse complement strand
ACTGGCAAGAAAGCCACCGGTGGTCCTGGCGGATTGAAGAGAAGTGCTGTAATTACCGAGGAATATCTAGAAACAATCGGTCGCGATCAGTGGTCAAAAATTCGTCTTGAAAGCGACGACCTTAGCAAAGAGCTTGAATCACTGAATGATCAACTCGAAGCGCAGCGTGCTGAATTCGACAGTCTTTTCCTCGAAAAGAAACGCAAAGTAACTGCCGGCGACGATCTCAAGCCGGGCGTATTAAAAATGGTCAAGGTTTACGTAGCCGTTAAACGCCGTATGCAGCCAGGTGACAAGATGGCTGGTCGTCATGGTAATAAGGGTGTGGTCTCGATGATCGTGCCGGAAGAAGATATGCCATATCGTGCCGACGGTACGCCAGTCGATATCGTGCTAAACCCGCTTGGTGTGCCTTCGCGTATGAACGTTGGTCAGATTCTCGAAGCGCATTTGGGCTGGGCCGCCAATGGCCTCGGCCTGAAGATTGGTGGTTTGCTCGATGCACATAGCAAGACTGAACAGCTAAAAGCGTTCCTTAAAAAGGTTTATGAAAATAATAGCGAAAAGGTCAACCTCAACGACTTTAATGATGAGGAAATTGTCGACTTGTGCCGCAATTTACGTCGTGGTGTTCCGATGGCAACACCGGTATTTGACGGTGCTGATGAGGCAGAAATCAAAAGCATGTTGGCACTGGCAGACCTGCCGGAAACCGGGCAAACCGAATTGATTGATGGTCGTACTGGCCAGGCATTTGAT
>NW_014593041.1:0-759 GCF_000485595.1 Priapulus caudatus | reverse complement strand
GAGAGAGAGAGAGAGAGAGAGAGAGAGAGAGAGGCGGGTGAAGAATAATAGGAACAAGAGGTCATTGAGAAGTACATATGAAGTGGGCATATATGGTGATTATGGGAGGATATAACCACGCTGAAGTGTGTTTGGAAAGCAACCGAGATAGAAAGAATTCGATGACATAGTCATCAAAAAGGAACAAGGAATAGGGAAGTCAATGAGATGGTGATGTAGGCCTCGAGAATGATTCGACGAGAATAGGATACGGTGGGTAAATGCGTGAGGAAAGAGGACGCAGTATATCTAGCTAAGGAGAAGGAGAGATGAGAGAAAAGAAGCGATAATTTAGGTACAGAGAAAGAAAGAAGATAGGTAGGAAACGCGGCCGGAAGTATAGAGGGAGAAATTGGGAGAGAAAGGATATGCGAACGAATAGAAACAGAGACGGCCATGAGGGCGCGTGAAGACGATATGAAAAGAAATGAAAATGGAAGGTAGCAAGAAAGTCGTGCGAGATTAGAGACACAAGAAGCAGAGAATAACAGGAGAGACGAAATGAGAAACAGAAAGAGCGAGAGAGCAAGAGAAAGACAAAGTGAGAGAGCAATACAGTAAGAGAGAGAAAGAGAGAGAGAGAGAGAGAGAGAGAGAGAGAGAGAGAGAGAGAGAGAGAGAGAGAGAGAGAGACGGAGAGAGAGAGAGAGAGAGAGAGAGAGAGAGAGAGAGAGAGAGAGAGAGAGAGAGAGAGAGAGAGAGAGAGAGAGAGAGACGACG
>NW_014593040.1:0-760 GCF_000485595.1 Priapulus caudatus | reverse complement strand
CACTGCTCCAGCAGTTCTCGGCTAGCTGCAGTCACAATGAAGTCATCCGCGTAGCGAATGACATTCACCTTGGACTTTTGGCGAGCAGTGGTGATCCGGCGTGCTGCCGACCATACTGCTTCCTCAAGCCCGTCCAGCGCCATATTTGCAAGCACTGGTGACGCGATGCCGCCTTGCGGGGTACCCGCTTCGGTAGGGAACAGCTTACCCCGTTCCATGTATCCAGCCTTCAACCATCGGCTCAGGATTGCTCGATCCATCGGGATGTTCTCCTCAAGCCACGAATGGCTAATGTTGTCGAAACAGCCCCGAATGTCGCCTTCTAAAATCCATTGCGCGGACGCCCGCTTCGCAAGCGTACAAAAACATTGCTCGATCGCGTCAGCCGTTGAACGCCGCGGCCGGAAGCCGTACGAGTTCGGGTCAGCTGTTGTCTCTGCAACGGGACTTAGTGCGAGCAACCACAGCGCTTGCATTGCCCGATCGCGCATGCAGGGAATGCCCAGCGGGCGCTCCTTGCCATTGCTCTTCGGTATATACACACGTCGTAGTGGCAGGGGACGGTAGCCCCTGAATTCCAATGATTGGACGGCTTTCAACTTCGATGCGGGCGTTGACCAGATCTTGCCGTCCACGCCTGCCGTTCGCTTGCCTTTGTTCTCCGTCACCCGCTTGACGGCAAGCAACTTGCCGCTTCGCGAGCTAGTCAGCAGGCGCTGCAAGGCCTTCACCTTGTTCCATCTGCCGACCTTGGAGGCCT
>NW_014593039.1:0-760 GCF_000485595.1 Priapulus caudatus | reverse complement strand
GTGTGTGTGTGTGTGTGTACGTGTGTGTGTGTGTCGTGAGTGTGTGTGTGAGTGTGTGTGTGTGTGTGCGTGTGCGTGTGCGTGTGCGTGTGTGTGAGTGCGCGTGTGTGTGCGTGAGCGCGTGCGTGAGCGCGTGCACAGGTGTGTTTCGACATCGCAGTAACTATAACTGTATAATTCTTACAGGTACTATCTGCGGAAGTCGAAGGGCAGTAAGCGGTGGATTGTGTTCCTGGAGGGAGGCTGGTATTGCTTTCATAAAGCCAGCTGTGACGCTCGCTGGCTCAAGATGAGGAACTTGATGTCGTCAACATATTGGCCAGAGACTCGGTTAGGTTAGTTTATTCTAAGCTCATCCCGATGCCAACTCCAACCACAACCCTAACTATCACCGTAACCCTAACACTAACACCAACCCCAACCTCAACCCTAACTAGCCCTTACTATAACCACAAGCCTAATCTTAACACGTCCCTAACCCTGACCCTAGACCTAACACTAACCATGACTATAACCCCAACACTAATCCTTACCCTAACCCTATCTCTAAACCTAATCCCAAACCCTGACTCCAACCCTAACATCCACACTAACCCTATCACTAACCATAACCGTGGCCCCCTCACCAACTCTAACTCAAACGCTCTCGCTAACCGTCAGCGTAACACTATCCCCATCCCTACTCCCCCTACCCCCCCTCCTCCCCATCCCTACTCCACCAGACCTTAACATAAACACTAATGAAACAGCGCCGCAAATA
>NW_014593038.1:0-760 GCF_000485595.1 Priapulus caudatus | reverse complement strand
GAATATGTCCTTATATGATGCTAAATCAGGCATGAAAAAATTCCCACAGCTAATGATAAACGTGCCACTGCAAGGAAATGCAGACCCAATGCAATCAGCTAGTGTTCAAAAGTCTGTCGCTGACGCTGAAGTAAAGCTTAATGGGCGAGGTCGCGTGTTATTAAGAGCTTCTGGCACCGAGCCATTGATTCGTGTGATGGTAGAAGCACCCAATAAATCAATGAGGATAAAAGCAATTTATTAAGTAAAATCAAAGGAAAACACAGTGAATCTGTGTTTTATATCGTTATCAACGACTTATAGATAGTCGCTATAAATAAAATTTACTGCGCAATAGATTATAGGGCACCTCTATATATGATGCTAACGCGATTTGAACGCACCACCAAAGCAAACGCACAAGGACGCCTTACGCCGCTAAAGATGCCTGTGTAACGTGCTCCGCA
The DNA here is from genome assembly GCF_000485595.1 of Priapulus caudatus. Taxonomy (NCBI): domain Eukaryota; kingdom Metazoa; phylum Priapulida; class Priapulimorpha; order Priapulimorphida; family Priapulidae; genus Priapulus; species Priapulus caudatus. The sequence goes on along the minus strand of NW_014593038.1, from coordinate 314 downwards.
ATATCGTTTGCTAACTGTGAAACCAGCAAATCATCCTCACCCGACAGGTATCCTTCACAGCCTTTAAAACACTGTTGGAGAAAGCAATGCGTCAGGTGATGGTAGCCGGCAACTGGAAAATGAATGGTTCCAGTGATTCAGTTAAAGAGTTAATGACAGGTATCAAAGAAGGTATGGGCTCTGTAGCAAATGCCGAAGTTGTTGTTTGTCCTCCTGCAGTGTACATTTCTCGTGTTTCTGGTGCGGCTGATGGCACGGCTATCAAAGTTGGTTCGCAAAATATTTGTGACGAAGACGGTGGCGCTTTTACTGGC
>NW_014593037.1:0-760 GCF_000485595.1 Priapulus caudatus | reverse complement strand
GCGGCAATATACCGACCTTCATCCACATCAGCGATGGCAAGATGCACGAAGTTAATGTACTCGATATCCTGATACCTGAAGCTGGTAGTTTTTATATCATGGATCGCGGCTTTACCGACTTTTCTCGCTGGTTCGCCTTGCATCAAGCGCAAGCATTCTTTGTCATCCGTGGCAAATCCAATCTGCTCTTTCGTCGCATCTACTCGCGTACCGTGGAAAAATCAACTGGATTACGCTGTGATCAAACCATTACATTAACCGCTCCCAAAGCCAAAAGAGATTACCCACAATACCTGCGACGCATTAAGTTCTACGATGCCAAGCATGACAAGAATCTGGTGTTTTTAACCAACAACTTCGACTTGCCTGCGCTGACTATCGCCGAACTTTATCGCTGTCGCTGGCAGGTTGAATTGTTCTTCAAGTGGATCAAACAACATCTTCGTATCAAGCGGTTCTACGGAACCACCGAGAGCGCCGTCAAAACGCAAATATGGATCGCCATCTCGGTTTACGTCTTGGTCGCTATCGTAAAAAAGAGGCTCAATATCGAGGCTTCACTTTACACAATTCTACAAATTCTCAGCCTCACCCTTTTCGAGAAAACTACACTCGGTCAACTACTTAAAAATACAGAGATTCAGGCGTCCACGCAGAAAAATAACAACCAATTGAATTTATTCAACTAAATTACCGGACACTACTGATATCAATCGGTAAAAGAAGCGCTCAGTAGTGATTATGAGTTCGTCAACGAACC
>NW_014593036.1:0-760 GCF_000485595.1 Priapulus caudatus | reverse complement strand
TCTCTTACTACTCTCGTCTCCTCTCTCTCTCTCTCTCTTACACTCTCGCTCTATCGCTCATACCTGCTCTGCTCTCATTATGTGTGTCTCTGTTGCTTCCTGCCTATTCATCGCCATCCGCCTTCGTAAATTTTTTTCTTTCTCTCGCAGTTTTTTCTTCATCATGATCAGCCTGATCAGTTTTTTTCCTTCTCTCGCAGCTCCCCCCCCCCACCACACACACTTCCCCGCCTCGCACTCAGCCACAAAAATCCAATTTTCTGTGTGGCGAGAAACACACAAGAAGATTCTGGCAAATGCGATTTCGATGTTTGACAAACGCCGAACATCTCGTTGCGAGACTCGCGCATGCGCAGCAGGGCACCCGTTTTCTTTCTCGTAAACGCACTCGAGTCCCCAGCACCCAGCGCGCAATCAAGGGGCGCGGCGAGCACCGCACGTGCACCACCTATCGGCAACAATCGTAAATGCGCCACCTAGTGGCAACAACCGTGAGTGCGCCACGTAGTGGCAAAATTTGTTGGTGCGCCACCTTGTGGCGACTGTCGCACGAGCGACACCCTCACGTCACCGACCATATCCCACTGATGGTGAATATGGTTGCCGAGAGACTGACCCACCCTTCTTTCCGCCAGCTGTGAAATATTCCGCGTACACGGACGGAACAAAAGTGAAATGTTCCCGTACACAGATGGAATTAAAGTGAAATATTCTCTGTAGACAATAGAACTAAAGTGAAATGTTCCATGTACACAGATGG
>NW_014593035.1:0-760 GCF_000485595.1 Priapulus caudatus | reverse complement strand
TGACCCTGTGTGGACACTCACCTCGCTGATCGCTAGATTCTTCAGGGTGTGGCTGACCCTGACCTTGACCCCTTGACCCCCTGACCTTGACCTGTGTGGACACTCACCTGGCTGATCGCTAGATTCTTCAGGGTGTGGCTGACCCTGACCTTGACCCCCTGACCCCTGACCTTGACCCTGTGTGGACACTCACCTGACTGATCGCTAGATTCTTCAGGGTGTGACTGACCCTGACCTTGACCCCCTGACCCCTGACCTTGACCTTGTGTGGACACTTACCTGGCTGATCGCTAGATTCTTCAGGGTGTGGCTCAGCTTCCAGTGCCCCAACTCGTGCGAGAGCACAGCCAGCACCTCCTCATTGCTGCACCCTGTTTTCCTCTTCTTCTCTTCCTTCCCCTCTCCTCCTCCTTCTCCTTCCTCGGTGGTCTTCTCGCTCCCTCCCTCCTCCTCCGCCGTTCGCTCCTTCCCGCTCTCCTCTTTCGTCTTCTCCGCCTCCCCATCCTCCTCCTTTTCCTTCGCCTTCTCCTTCTCCTCCTCCTTCGCCTCATTCTCCTCCTCCTTCTCCTCCTTCTCTTCCTCCGTCTTGGGCACCTCCTCCACAGCGGTCGGGTTCTCCTTCTCGTCTTCCGGCTTGTAGTCCTCCAGCAGCGTGTCGAATAGGACGATGCGTTTGTTCTTGAAGAATCCGTAGAAGTAAGCGTTGCTGTGTGACGATCGCTTCGAACCTGACGAAATGCGACAAATTACAAATTCATCG
>NW_014593034.1:0-760 GCF_000485595.1 Priapulus caudatus | reverse complement strand
TACCTTCATCTCTATGTCTATCGCTTCTATCTATATATCTATCTATCTAACTATCTATTCGCTCTCCCTCTCTCTTTCTCTCGCTCTCTCTCTCGCGCGTCCCCCCCCCCCCATCTCTCTTTCTCTCGTCTCTCTCTCTCGCTCGCTCCCCCCTCTCTCTCTCTTATCTTTTTCCTTTCTCGCTCTCGCTTCTTCAACGTTTTCTTCACATTATTGTCACACGATCACACGGCGGGGTTCTCTCGGCTAGTACATCAAGCCGAGAAAGCATTAATAGCTGCCTGTAGGGCGTTCCCGTGTCTCTCTGCTACTGCTCCGTATCTTCAGTCCGTCGATCCCTATCTAATAAGCGACAGGAATTCTTCGCGAGTCTTCGGGTCTTCCCGGAACACGCCGAGCATCGTGCTCGTGATCGTCTTACTGTTGAGTTTCTGTACGCCTCGCATCACCATGCACATGTGCCTGCAAGTAGAAATAATACATAAATACATCATCATTATCGCCTATAGTTAAACGTTCAGTATCACCACGCACATGTGCCTGCATGCAGAAATAATGCAGTACAACATCGTGAGAGCCCATAGGAAACGCTGTGCATTATCACGCACACGTGGCTATAGAAACAAAACAGTACGACGTATAAACCGTATTGCTAAACATCAAAAACGATACAGAGTCAAACACACACACACACACACACACACACACACACACACACACACACACACACACACACACACACACACACACACACACACAC
>NW_014593033.1:0-760 GCF_000485595.1 Priapulus caudatus | reverse complement strand
TGTGTGTGTGTGTGTGTGCGCGTGCGTTTTGTGTGTGTGTGAGCGTGTGTGCGTGTGCGCGCGCATATGTGTGTGTGTGTGTGTGTGTGTGTGTGTGTGTGTGTGTGTGTGTGTTGCTGTTCTGCTCTCTCTCTGAAAACATTTGCATTTTAAATGCGGCCCGTATACAATTCATATAAAAAAATAACGTCAACGAAAAAACTATATCGATGGCTGCTGCATCGTGGTGTTTACAATGACGACGTGAGGGACCGAGCGACCTACGTACACGCGGTGTTCGTACGGCGGTAGGAACCGGAGCGGATGGTTTACCGTTCCACGATTATTAATTGGTTGCGCGTGAGATCGCGCGCCATTGTGGATTTTTAGGCGAGCATGTTTTCAGCGCGGATATAATTCCGACGTTCGTGTCGATAATTGGTTTACGCGCACTAACCAGCGCCCGTAGAACAAATGAAACTCGTGACGCGGCAGCGCTGGCGACATCAGCACTGGCGATGGCGACGTCGGCTAGTTGGTGTCACGGCGTCGGCTGGCCCCATCGCCGGGTCAATATCATTCACGTGCCACTTATACTCTCGCCCTTATCGATATAATATATATATATATATATGTATATATATATATATATATATACGCACGCACACACGCAAGCACGCACACACGCACACACACACACGCGCGCGCGCACGCACACACGCAGGCACGCACGCACACACACACACACACACACACACACACACACACACACACCACGCAC
>NW_014593032.1:0-760 GCF_000485595.1 Priapulus caudatus | reverse complement strand
CTCTCTCTCTCTCTCTCTCTCTCTCTCTCTCTCTCTCTCTCTCTCAGCGTACAATAGCACGCACTGTTACGCTGTCGTGTCGAAACTATCGGACCAGCTGCAAGAATTAAGCACACGAGTCATATATACGTACTTATCCACCCCACACACGCACGCACGCGACCGCTTCTGAAATGCGCACACGCACGCACGCACGCACCGAAGGGTACTACACGCGCCAAAATCTCTCGTCCGTTCAAGGACACCTTACTAATACATTGATTGCCCTATAAGCAATAAGCACATAATCCCCGGTGATCCTATACATACTGATGCTATCCATACACGCGGTGCCTAGCGGGGGGCGAACGACGGGAGCCCGTCCGTGTTTACCGTAATGCCGTGCGACTCTAATTCACGAACACAAACAGATTTTCTTTCGCCCTTTTACAAACGCCGAATGAACGAGCGAGCCACACAAATAGATTTTCTATCGCCTTTTACAAACATCCCCATGAATGAGCGAAGGCACAAAAGCAGGCAATTACGGCCCCGCTAAATACTATTAGCGGACATTGGTCCACCTAGTGGTGGGTGTGTGTACTTATGACAACGGACGCGGGTGGAAATACCATAATTAAGCTAGCAATGTTGTCTGCCATCGAACGAATAGCGTCACACGCGGTCGCAAAACTAGAGCACGAGCGCGAACAGACAGGCGAAAGTTGTTCGCGATGACGAGAGAGCGCGAAAAAAAGAAGAATGCGAAATAAAAACTTTC
>NW_014593031.1:0-760 GCF_000485595.1 Priapulus caudatus | reverse complement strand
GACCTGTCTTTCTTTATTGAGCACCCATTGCATAGGCAGATTACCTTCCATTGCCAGGCCTCGAGCGTCACTCTCAAGTTTCTCCTGCTTATTCAGACCAAGACGTTTCTCAAAGGCTTTCCAGCTTCTGGCGATCCGTTTGTTTTCAGACGGGTTGCTTAGCTGTAAACCACCTTTTACGGCCGTGCGTGACATTTTGTTATGAATTTTTTCACACGCCCATCAAGTTTGTCCATGTGACGAATATCGAGAATAGCTGCCCTCAGCGATGGGTCGACATACATCAATCGCTGTAAATACTTAACTCGGTTTTCAGGGGTTGCACGCGAACCTACTTCACTGTTGCCTGGTCCGATATAACCGGCCTGGGTTAATGCCTGGTCTTTTGCTGTCGCCGGCAATGAGCCCAACCCCATTAATTTATATGATTCTTGTACCTTGAGCAGGTCACGCATGACTACTGAGCCTCTGTGGATTTAATAATTCTTCGCGGGTGCGCGATGAAGGAAGAACGATAGTGCTTATCGTGGCGATACCTCGGGTGACCATCGCCCATAGTGCTGCCATGTAAGCATCAAACAAGTCATCACCAATTTTTGAATTAGCCATCTTGTAGATTGAATAAGATGCTTTTGATACAGCCGGCACGATGTTTATCAGCTGCTTACACAACAAGCGCATGTCTTCAACCGCTTGATCGTTTCGATCGTAATCATCGATATAAGGGATGGCTGCCTGTTTGTTATGAAAAACATTCTGT
>NW_014593030.1:0-760 GCF_000485595.1 Priapulus caudatus | reverse complement strand
GTGTCCAGTGTGATTCAGGTAATTTTGCATAATCATCCTCGTCAAATGGCCCATAGCGTGACTCCCAAGGTGTCTGACCCTGTTCAATCACAATGCGCGAAGGTGCGTCGGTGTCGCATGAGATGCCCGCAAGTTCTTCAGGAGTAATGTCAATGGGGAAATTTTTAAAAGCCTGACGAATAATCAGGGGTTTTTGCTGCCAGTAGTTTTGCAGAAATTCTTGGTGACTAAGACCACCAAGAACTTTTTCATCAATAGTTGAACTCATTGTTTTAGATATTCTTTGCTTGGGAGATGGCATTGCCGATGTAATTTGCTGGGGTCATCGCCAGCAAGGTGTCTTTTGCGTCTTGAGGAATGGCAAGATTGTTAATGAATATTTGCAGGCCTTCTGGGGTAATGCGTTGCCCCCGTGTGAGTTCTTTTAGTTTTTCATAAGGCTTTTCGATACTGTAGCGACGCATGACCGTTTGAATCGGTTCGGCTAGGACTTCCCAATTTGCATCTAGATCTGCCGCTATCGTTATTTCGTTAACTTCTAGCTTGCTAATACCCTTCAAGGTCGATTGTAGCGCAATGCTGGTATGTCCTAGCCCACCCCCAGAGTTCTTAACACGGTGGAATCGGTTAAATCTCTTTGCCAGCGTGAGATAGGTAACTTTTGTGATAGGTGATTCATTAATGAGTTTGCAATACCCGCATTTCCTTCGGCATTTTCAAAGTCAATAGGGTTTACTTTATGCGGCATAGTAGAAGAACC
>NW_014593029.1:0-760 GCF_000485595.1 Priapulus caudatus | reverse complement strand
AGCTGGCTGATTTCGTCACCAGATTCTTCAGGAAGAATTTCTGGTACGGTAGAAATAACCGATGACATCCGTTCATCACCACGAAAACGGTCGACTGACTGGTTGAGTTTTCGAATTCTGCGGGTTAAACGATAAAACAAAAACAGGCCGATAACCAGGCCAATAATCATGCTGCCAGCAAGCGCGGAAAGCCCCAGAGTTTCCAGCGTTCGAAACTGCTCCATCGTTTGGATCTGGTCATGTTGCATACCTTGAAGCACAACATAAAGATACCCCTGCGGGTTTGCACTATTAGGCAAAGGCGTGACCGAAAACGGTTTCTGGTTGACTAAACTTCTTGGGTCGTCACCCACCAACGGGAAGCGTGCATTGCCATCCAGGAACTCTTTTATAGGCATTAAATCAATCGACTGACGCTTTATTTTTGCCTTGTCGGCCGAAAAATCAAGCAGCGCACCGTCGCTTCCAAGAAAATAGATTTCGATACTTGGATTAACCAGCATCATTAAATGAAAAGCATCTTTCATCGACTCCTGATCGATACTGCCATCTTTCACCAGCTTCATTTCCCGCACCAGATCGGAAGCCAATCCCTCGTTTAATAACTGGTTACTCGATTGGTAACTTTGTTTAAAAAGTGACTGCGACAGCATCGCATATAGAAGACTAACAATGAGCAGCAATGCCACCAGCGTCATCGCCAGCTTGCTATAAATCGTATTAAATATCTTCACGGCTGGCTTTGCTGAAGGCTTCGTTG
>NW_014593027.1:0-760 GCF_000485595.1 Priapulus caudatus | reverse complement strand
CATCGCTAGTAGTTCGGCATTAGTCTGAGGACTTCACTGTCAGATCCTTTGTGTAAAGGCTTCACCCTTGCACACTAAACGTTTAGTGTGAGGGTGTCATAGGTAGAGCTTCCTTGCTTTGGCTTCAGTGTTGGGGCTTCAATTTGAAGGCTTCAGTGGAAGGGTTTCATTGTGAGGTCGTCGGTATGAGGGAATCTGAATGCGGGCTTCACAACATGGGCTGGTCACTGCATGAGCTGTGCAGGCTCGCTCGCTCTCTGCCCCGGCCTAATCTATGGGATATTTACTGCCTAAGCTATAGAGGATGGCCTCATATTTCTGGCTTCGTATGAGCTGCTAAGTGCATAAGCTGTGGAGGGTTGCTTCACTGCTCCATGGGTTAATACATGCGATATATATACGACATAGACATACAGATAGGCTTGCCTCACTGCTACCCGGTGGCTGCCAGCGGCTTGCGAGACGAGCCTCCCACACATCATCAGCTACTGCTGCTGTGTGCCATCGATAGAGTGGCCTAGCAGACAGACGGCCAGCTGCTCCCAATCTACCCACGACACAGACACAGACACGCGCGCACGCACGTACAGACACACGCACGCACGCACGCACGCACACACACATACCTACAAACACACACACACACACACACACACACACACACACACACAACAACACACACGACACGCACGCACGCACGCACACACACACACACACACACACACACACACACACACACACACACGACACACACACACAC
>NW_014593026.1:0-760 GCF_000485595.1 Priapulus caudatus | reverse complement strand
CGTACGTGTGTCGTGTGTGTGTGTGTGTGTGTGTGTGTGTGTGTGTGTGTGTGTGTGTGTGTGTGTGTGTGTGTGTGTGTGTGTGTGTGTGTGTGTGTGTGTGTGTGTGTGTGTGTGTGTGTGTGGTGTAAGCTCAGATTCTTACATCTTCACTACGCATGCGCTAGCAAGTATAGGTTTGTAATATAATCGGTAAATTACTCGTACAATGTGGTGCGTTAAAATTCGAACATGTCAAATTATATAAACGCGGGCGGAAACAATGTAAACACGCATGTAGACACGTAGGTACCCTACGTAGGTATACATGTTATATTGACACGCGTAGAAAATGCATAAAGCACATGTAGACATAGATGTGGAGTGTCAAATTCGAATATATACTGTTGTTCTGAACTTCATCGATATATAAGAGGCGTGCGATTTATCGATCGTTTCACTGCGTACTTAATCGTGCATGTTGTCTGCGACAGCAGCTGCTATTTTAACCTCTGCTCCATCTCGCGACAGGACGAGTGGCTGAGAGTGTGCGTTTTAATAATGTAGGGGTTTACTTGAGGTGTCAGGCGTGTTCAAAATCGTTAGGAGATGTATAGGGACAGCTTGAGGCAGCGCTTTAACGAGGTCTTATGTGTGTGTGTGTGTGTGTGTGTGTGTGTGTGTGTGTGTGTGTGTGTGTGTGTGTGTGTGTGTGTGTGTGTGTGTGTGTGTGTGTGTGTGTGTGTGTGTGTGTGTGTGTGTGTGTGTGTGTGTGTGTCGT
>NW_014593025.1:0-761 GCF_000485595.1 Priapulus caudatus | reverse complement strand
GCGCGTGCGCGTGTGCGTGTGCGTGTGCGTGTGTGTGTGTGGGTGTATATGCGAGGAGGTGGTGTGTGGTGTTATTGTGAGACGCGCATGGCCCGGGCCGCACTCAATTAAACCTTTATTGTCCCGCATTGTCCGACATCGTCCGACATCGTAAAACGACGTAAGTATAAAATCATCGAGACATTAATAGCTCAACGGCAGTGCAAGTAAATTCGGTCGGGGGGGGGGGTTCGGGAGCGCTCATTATTTATAGAGTGAGGGGGTGGGGGTATCATGTGACATTCGGTGGATCCTACGAGGGGGCTATATATACCGACTAACATCATAGTGTGTTTAGTGTGGATAGAAGATGATGTTATTTCAACAGTTTATTTCGAAGATTAAAATGAGGGAAAATGATTGGAATCTATCGGTGAAAACCGTTAGAACCGTTAGTCTTCGCAGCATCTGTATAGAATTCTCACTCACTGACCGTTTGACCTTTCCACGCCACACGTGCGAGCTAGGGTGTTTTTTCTACTGTTATCTGTGACCCTATATCTGAAATATGACCGCTGAAGACCTATCCTCGTCTTAACGATTAAGGAACGCCAGTATCAACGTTAACCCCACAACGGCTTTACCCCAGTCACACACACACGCACGCACGCACGCACGCACGCACACACACGCACGCACGCACGCACGCACGCACACGCACACACACACGCGCACGCACGCACACGCACACACACACACGCACGCACGCACACACGCACGCA
>NW_014593023.1:0-761 GCF_000485595.1 Priapulus caudatus | reverse complement strand
AGCACGTCCATGATGCGGCCAAGCGTTTGCTGACCGACCGGAACAGTAATTGGCGAACCTGTGTTAGAAACCTCAAGCCCACGGCGCAAACCTTCAGAAGCACCCATGGCGATAGTACGCACGATGCCGTCACCCAACTGCTGCTGAACTTCAAGGGTCAGGTTGTCTGCGTCTGCAATATTAAGTGCATCGTAAACCTTAGGAACAGAGTCTCGAGGAAACTCTACGTCGACGACGGCGCCGATTACTTCCACGATGTTACCTGTGCTCATGTGTGTATCCTCTTAAAAATCTAAATATGTTGTTAGACCGCGGCCGCACCGCCGACGATCTCAGAAATTTCCTGAGTGATCGAGGCTTGACGCTCGCGGTTATAAATTAGTTGCAGTTCGTCTATCATTTCGCCAGCATTGTCGGTAGCGCTCTTCATCGCAATCATGCGTGCTGCCATTTCGCAGGCGACGTTTTCGACGACACCCTGATAAACCAGCGATTCGATATAGCGCTCAAGCAGACTGTCGAGTACTTCTTTGGCATCCGGCTCGTAGATGTAATCCCAGTGGTGCTTAAGTTCAGGCTCTTCTGAAGGCGCAACTGGCACTAGCTGAGTAATCGTCGGCTCCTGAGTCATGGTATTGACGAATACATTGCTAACGAGATAGATCGCATCGATATCACCGGCCTTATAACTACTCAGTAGCGCCTGAACCGGACCAATGACCGAAGCCATATCCGGGCGGTCACCGACGTGTCTCACTTCA
>NW_014593022.1:0-761 GCF_000485595.1 Priapulus caudatus | reverse complement strand
TCTCTCTCTCTCTCTCTCTCTCGCTTACCCCGTACAGACTGCACAATTTAGCGTGGGCTAACTTAGTAACGGCCTAGCCCACCTCTATTCGTGAGGCTAACTTAGTCCGGACTAGCGCGTATATTTAGCCCGGGATAGCGTGTACATTTTGAAAAAAATTCTCGCGTGTTTAGCCCGGACTAGTTTGATGGAGGCTCAAATTTCTGGGTCTGTACGGGGTATCTGTAACGTACTCTACTACAGTTATACTCTACTGGTTTTATAAACTCCTCGCATACTGCTGCTTGCATGTGTGTGAGCTTGCTTTTCACATTAATAATTTTACACACTAATAATAACTACTTTACACCGATAATCTGCCATGAAGACCATAATGGTCGTATGCTGGCTTTATGTTCTCGCAAATATATTACTGCTTTATTCGCTCTGAGCAGAGGTAGCGATTTGTCACCTTTTGGCCATGTATACTTCGGTAGGTCAGTTGCACTACCGAATCCATTCCTCTGACGCATATATTTATCCCGTGTTTGTTATACATTTATACGTAAATACACACACGCCCGCACGCACGCATGCACACACGCACGCACGCACGCGCGCGCGCACGCACGCACGCACACACACACACACTCACACACACACACACACACACACACACATACACACACACACACACACACACACTCACACACACACACACACACAACTACACACACACTACACACACACACACACACACACACACACACACACGACACACA
>NW_014593021.1:0-761 GCF_000485595.1 Priapulus caudatus | reverse complement strand
CACACACACACACACACACACACACACACACACACACACACAGACACCCTCCCCCCACACACAACACGCACACACCCACACACACGTACCTGGTTCGATGCGCTCCGACCCCCGCAGCCAGTACTCTACCCGCACATACTGCTGCACGAACGTCGGTATCTCGCACTTCATGACGGCCGTGTTGCCCTTGATCGCATCCTTGTCGTTCACCGTCACCTCGTACGTCTGCTTGATGACTGAAAACACAAAGAAACGAAGACGGATGCGACCATGAGTTGCGAATGTTGCGAATGTTGCGAATGTTGCGAATGTTGTGGCCGTTGTGTAGTTGTTGTATACTAGTTGTGTGTTGTGTAGTTTTGTTGGAGTTGTGTGTTGTGACAGTTGTGGCCAGTATGACGTTCTGTTGTGTGCTGTGTAGTTGTGCTGTAGTTGTATAGTTGTTGTATAGTAGTTGTGTAGTGGTGTAGTTGTGTGTTGTGTAGTTTTGTTGGAGTTGTGTGTTGTGACCGTTGTGACCATTATGGCGTTGTGTTGTGTGTTGTGTGTTGTGTAGTTGTGCTGTAGTTGTATAGTGGTTGTATAGTGGTTGTATAGTGGTTGTGTGTTGTGTAGTTACTGTGTTGTAGTTGTATAGTGGTTGTATAGTGGTTGTGTAGTGGTTGTGTAGTTGTGTGTCGTGTAGTTGCTGTGTTGTAGTTGTATAGTTGTTGTACAGTAGTTGTGTAGTGGTGTAGTTGTGTGTTGTGACCGACGTGTCC
>NW_014593020.1:0-761 GCF_000485595.1 Priapulus caudatus | reverse complement strand
CTAGCAGCGTTTTCACGCCACAGCTTCACGTCTTGCTCGGATGCATCAGAAAGAAGAACTAATTTTCCAGAAAGTAAACCAGTACGATAATGTCCGTAATACATTTCGAGACTACCCGCTTCATCATAAGCGGCAACAATGGCAAATTCCATATCATCACCCAAAATTTGAAGCGCATCAGACAAGCGACTAACGCCTATATTTAAACCAAAAACTTGCGTTGTACCATCCGCTAATACTTCAATCTGCCAAGGCAAACCTATTAGCGCTCGGTTTTTTTAGATGCATCAAAAAATGGATAGGCTGCAAGGAATACAGCTAGTATGGCAAACAGTGTAAAAAACATCTTCATCTGACTACCTCAAGAAAACATTAGCAACCAAACGTAAGTTACGCTTTTGGTAACGTAACACCTTGTTGACCTTGGTACTTACCATCACGATCAGCATAAGATGTTTCACAAACTTCATCAGACTCAAAAAACAACATTTGCGCCACACCTTCATTAGCATAAATTTTTGCAGGTAAAGGAGTCGTATTGGAAAATTCCAAAGTTACATGGCCTTCCCATTCGGGTTCCAGCGGTGTTACGTTTACAATAATGCCACAACGTGCATAAGTCGATTTACCCAAACAAATTGTTAACACACTTCTAGGGATTTTAAAATTTTCTACTGTACGCGCTAAGGCAAATGAATTTGGTGGAATGATGCAAACATCACCCGTAAAATCAACAAAACTATGTTCAGAAAAATTTTTTG
>NW_014593019.1:0-761 GCF_000485595.1 Priapulus caudatus | reverse complement strand
GTGCACTAAAGCCCCTTTGGCTGCTTGCAGTAAAGGAGCTTATTTATGCTTAGATGGTTTCATTAATAAACGCAGAAGTGACCAGCTCATTGTTGCGATATTGATTGCGCATTTGTCCTAAGGCAGACAGAGCTTCTGCCTTGCTGGCATATGGACCAATCTGAACCCGATGCAAGGTTCTGCCATTTCGTATGACTGAATTTTGTATCATATGATATCCGTCTGAGCGAAACGTATTGCTGATGTTATTAGCTTTTTGTTGGCTGCTTGAGGCGATGAGCTGCACCACGTAACCCTGTTGAGATGCGTTAGTGTTGTTTGTCGTAGCATCATTATAAGCATAATAGCCAGAATGAGTGGGTTCATTGTTATTTGTCGGCACGACATTGGCCGTTGCATTGCTGCTATCTACGGCATAGGTATCATTGTTTGTGTTTGTGGTGTTGCTATTGTTATAAGTATATGGATTGCTCGTATAGTCGTTGGCTGTTTTAGTTGTTGTCGATGTTGTGGATGGGTTGTTATAAGCCGACTGAGTCATTGGGTTGGTACTGCAAGCAGTGATACTCATGCATACGGCAGCAATAGCCAAGAGCGTGGAAACATGGGGTGTCGTGGTTGTCATAAGGACTCCTTTATTATTTTTATTTGAATTTTTGGTACATCATTGCACCTCAATTATGATACATCTGCTTTTAAACAGTTCAATGAAAACCGCCGAATGGATAGTTTGTTTCTAAAATTTAGGGGTATCGATCAGC
>NW_014593018.1:0-761 GCF_000485595.1 Priapulus caudatus | reverse complement strand
AGAGAGAGAGAGAGAGAGAGAGAGAAACAACTTTTTTTCTCGCGATCACAGAGCGAGACCGTGAGTAAGACATGATAGATCAGCGGCCCATCCAGGTACCGGATTCCATTCTATACCCAAGCTCCGATTTAGTTCCGCCAGGCGGCGGTGACGTCGTTTTTTAAGAGTGTTTCTTTTATCGTCGATGTTAAGGAAAGAAGCGGGCACCTACCTCTGTGTATGCCCCGCGTGTGGCTTTGTTAGTTACGTTCATGATATATCTGAGGAACAGACATGTGGTTAGCACTGCGGGGTGCTGTTTCCATCCAAGCGTGTCTTCTTAATTAGATATATACGTATAGAAATCCCAAGTTGGATATACGAAGAACTGTTTCCCCACAGTAATACACTGTAAGGAGAACTCATGTCCCCCGGTGTGTGAGAACAGACGGATTCCTTATTTCACTGTTTCTGTGGGTTTTTAGTTATGTGTTAGGTTCGTGGGGGGGGATTTTACTCGAGGTGTTTTTATGACGCGTCTGCGGCTCAATGAAACACCTGAATACAATATGAACCTAACAGAGTGTTGAATTAAGTAAAGTTTATTAAGTTTATTAAGTTTAATTAATTGAGTGTTGAATGTAGAAGCGAAACAAGCGACTGTGAATTTTCGCAGCGAGGAGGAGAGATAAAAGCATGATTAAGAAGCGCGCACGAGAAAGAGCAAAAGCATGAGCGGGAGAGAAAGCTCGAGATGGATGGATGGATAGATAGATAGATAG
>NW_014593017.1:0-761 GCF_000485595.1 Priapulus caudatus | reverse complement strand
ACGCACACGCACGCACGCACGCACGCACACACGCACGCACGCACACACGCACACACGCACGCACGCACGCACACACACACACACACACACGCACACACGCACGCACGCACGCACGCACGCGCGCACGCACACACACACACACATCGTTATCGCATCCAAGACTTCATCGTTAAGCGCGATTCTCGGCTGTTTGCAGAAGTTTGTTTACCCGTTGCTACGCGGCCATTATCACGGCAGAAGGAGATTGAAGTGGGATGTTGAAGGATGCCACTCATAACGGCTCACTCGTCGATAAATTGGAGAGCGTGACGTGCAATTACCGTCAGCAGACGAACCGCGCGAAAAAAGCACGAGTAAAAAATACGCAATAAAGGGTCTGCGGAAGGCAATCTGCATGCGCACCGACGCGACAATCTGCACCGACGCGACAATCTGCATGCGCACCGACCCGACAATTGACCATGAAAGGCGAAGTGAGAGCGAGTTACCGTCGTTAACGTTGCTGGTGATTACAAATTTATGTTTGATGATTTTTCTATCTTAGATAGTTATCGTATTCGAAGATAATTCTTATAAGATATAGTGAGATATAGTGAGATATAGTGAGATATAGTGAGATATAGTTATCTTATTTGAAGTATGGAATGAAATGAATCGTGGAAGTGTGCGAGGTAATTCTCATATAAGATAATGGCATGACTCCTAACATGTGTGTGTGTGTGTGTGTGTGTGTGTGTGTGTGTGTGTGTGTGTGTGTGTGT
>NW_014593016.1:0-761 GCF_000485595.1 Priapulus caudatus | reverse complement strand
GACTAGCAAATCCCACCAAACGACTAGTTTTTTTTAAAATCTAGTCTCTAACCTTATTCGTCAATACATGTAAATATAGGAAACCGCATTATATAGGCGCGCATTCCTGTTAACGACTAGTAAAACCCGCAAAAAACACCATGCTTAAAAAACTAAAATATTTGACTTGCTAGTCTTTAAACATACAATGTTCTTTATAAACTGCAAAAACCTTATGGAAGAATGGATTATGGTGAAAGAGCTAGATTTACAGGGAAAAAATTTAGTAACGCAGGCTAACAACCTTGTAGAGGCTCGTTATTCCATTACGAAAAATGAGCAACTTATTCTTTCAGCAATGATTTCTTTTATTGACCCCAAAGATAAGGATTTTTTAACCTATCGAACCTCCATTACACAGTTTGCAGAGCTATTAGGGCTAGACAAAAAGAACAAGCTAAAAGAAGTCCAAGAGATTGCAGAGCGTTTGCTAAGCCGAGTCATTCAGATTGAAACCCCGCAGGGCTGGGAAATGTATCAATGGGTGAGTTACGCGGAAGCAAACTATAGAGAAGATACTTTAATGTTACGGTTTCATGACCACTTAAAGCCTTATTTGTTAGATTTAAAAAACGATTTACCAGCTTTAAGCTCTCTGAAATTATTGAATTTAAAAGCATTTATTCTATTAGAATGTATCAATTATTAAGAGATTTTAAGGGGCAAAGAAAGTCGGAATTTACCTATGCGATAGAAGATTTTAGAAAAATAATTTTAGGCTC
>NW_014593014.1:0-762 GCF_000485595.1 Priapulus caudatus | reverse complement strand
GTGGATCTGTCCACCCTCCCCCCATCTACGTCCTGTAGAGACGGTGCCGGCCTCCCCTTCACACACACGGGGGTAGTGGCAGTGGATCTGTCCACCCTCCCCCATCTACCTCCTGTAGAGACGGTGCAGGCCTCCCCTACACACACGGGGTAGTGGCAGTAGATCTGTGTCCCGTAGAGACGGTGCAGGCCTCCCCCTTCACACACGCGGGGTAGTGGCAGTAGATCTGTGTCCCGTAGAGACGGGCAAAGCCTCCGTTTCAAAAGGTTGCCATGGTTGACCTTTTATGGACAAAGCGTTGCAGGAGCTACGATATAATATGTCGTAAATATATATTATATAATATATTATATAATATATATTATATAAACATGCAGACTTCCCTCGTAAGCCGTCCTTTACCTATGACTCTCAGATCACACGTGTGTTCGTGGAGTGGCGAGATACTCGGCTGTGAAGGTGACACTGTCATGGCTGACATGTAGACATCGCTATGACATCATGACAGGCTGTGATCAGGGGAGATAACAGCGAGTGTGTGTGTGAAGTAGAGATACTCGGCTGTGAAGGTGACACTGCCATGGCTAACATGTAGACATCGCTGTGACATCATGTCAGGCTGTTATCAGGGGAGATAAGTTTGTCGTGTAAGATATCGCTTGTTGCTGTCACTCGATAGCTAAAAGCTTGTCGTATGTTTGACACTAATTAGTATACGCGCCGTGTGTGTTACACGCATACAAGCCGTGTGTGTTACACGCC
>NW_014593013.1:0-762 GCF_000485595.1 Priapulus caudatus | reverse complement strand
TCCCCCGGCGCCCTCTGTACACGCCCTCTCTTCCAGCGCCCTCTATACACGCCCTCTCTCCCGGCGCCCTCTATACACGCCCTCTCTCCCGGCGCCCTCTCTCCCGGCGCCCTCTGTACACGCCTTGTCTCCCGGCGCCCTCTGTACACGCCCTCTATACACGCCCTTTCTCCCGGCGCCCTCTGTACACGCCCTCTCTTCCTGGGAGAGAGGGCGTGTATAGAGGGCGCCGGGAGAGAGGGTGTGTACAGAGGGCGCCGGGAGAAAGGGCGTGTACAGAGGGCGCCGGGAGAGAGGGCGTGTACAGAGGGTGCCGCGAGAGAGGGTGTGTATAGAGGGCGCCGGGAGAGAGGGCGTGTACAGAGGGCTACGGGAGAGAGGCCGTGTATAGAGGGCGCCGGGAGAGAGGGCGTGTATACAGGGTGCAGGGAGTGAGGGTGTGTATACAGGGTGCAGGGAGAGAGGGCTGTGCCCTCTGTACACGCCCTCTCTCCCGGCGCCCTCTGTACACGCCCTCTCTCCCGGCTCCCTCTATACACGGCCTCTCTCCCGGCTCCCTCTGTACGTGCCCTCTCTTCCGGCACCCTCTGTACACGGCCTCTCTCCCGGCGCCCTCTATACACGCCCTCTCTCCCGGCGCCCTCTATACACGGCCTCTCTCCCGGCGCCCTCTGTACACGTCCTCTCTCCCGGCGCCCTCTATACACACCCTCTCTCTCGGCACCCTCTGTACACGGCCTCTCTCCCGGCGCCCTCTATACA
>NW_014593012.1:0-762 GCF_000485595.1 Priapulus caudatus | reverse complement strand
CCATGGCCACCCTGCTGATTGATGGTGGTAAAAAACAAAAACTACGCCCTGGTGATATACTCGGAGCATTAACGGGAAAAGAGGGCATTACTGGCAAGCAGGTTGGAAAAATTCATATTTTTGATCACTGGGCATACGTAGCCGTTGACAACACAGTGATTAAAGTGGCTTTAGAAAAGCTCAACAAGGGAAAGTTAAAGGGACGTAGCTTTAGAGCCAGACACGTCCAGAACACTCGTAACACACATCAATCTTATGATCCATCAAGTGTTTATGGTAACCGTTAAGGATTGAGCGTTTAATAATAGTCGAAAGTATAAAGTAGCATTCGGGTATTATTGATCAGTCCTAAGCAATCAATTTTTTCATTTTATGCTGAAACTCTCTAACATGGTACAGCTAGCCGACTGGGAAATCGACATCACTGCGATTCGAGCCCAAGGAGCGGGTGGGCAAAACGTCAACAAAGTATCCAGTGCTATTCATTTACGCTTTGACATCAATAATTCCAGCCTACCGCCCTTCTACAAGCAACGCTTGCTCCAGCTAACCGATCATAGAATCACAAAAGAAGGCGTGATTGTTATTAAGGCACAAGAATTTCGCACCCAAGAGAAAAACAAAGCGGCTGCTTTAGAGCGTCTACAAACATTAATAAAAGAGGCCACTAGCCCTGTAAAAAAGCGTCGACCAACCAAAGCTACACGCGGCTCACAACGTCGCCGCATGGATAAAAAGACAAAGAAAGGCCAAACAAAGGTT
>NW_014593011.1:0-762 GCF_000485595.1 Priapulus caudatus | reverse complement strand
CGTGGGTGTGTGTGTGTGTGTGCGTGCGTGCGTGCGTGCGTTCGTGCGTGCGTGCGCGTGTATGTATATGCGTGTGCGTGCGTGTGCGTGTGCGCGCGTGCGTGCGTGCGTGCGCGTGTATGTGTATGCAGGGGCAGGACAGTGACGTCATCTGTAGAGTTCTGTGGTGTTATGTTAAAAGTGCTCGGGAACCAGATTATGATATCGGATTATGATATCGGATTATGATATCGGATTATGATATCGGATTATGATATCGGATTATGATATCGGATTATGATATCGGATTATGATATCGGATTATGATATCGGATTATGATATCGGATTATGATATCGGATTATGATATCGGATTATGATATATCGGATTATGATATTGAGCTGCGGAGTGTATAGGTTCATTGTAATAGTGAAGCTTGTGGAGCTTGGAGAGTCTGTGTTTGATTCATGAGGTTTTATTTGGTTAAATATTTTTGTTCACTGCGGGCATACCGCTAGCACATTGTTGACATGGTGCTGGCATAGCGCTGGCACATTGTTGACATGATGCTGGCATACTGCTGGCATGTTGTTGACATGGTGCTGGCATACTGCTGGCACGTTGTTGACATGGTGCTGGCATACCGCTGGCACATTGTTGACATGATGCTGGCACATTGTTGACATGATGCTGGCATAGCGCTGGCACATTGTTGACATGATGCTGGCATACTGCTGGCACATTGTTGACATGATGCTGGCACATTGTTGACATGGTGCTGGC
>NW_014593010.1:0-762 GCF_000485595.1 Priapulus caudatus | reverse complement strand
CACGCACACACACACACACACACACACGCACGCACGCACACACACGCACGCACACACACACACACACACCTCATGAATAATAAACACGTTAACGTTGATAGCAGCATGAGTTGTTTGATTTAAGCGCGCTTACTTATGCGGCGCGGCGACATCCGCGCGAATATCAATCACCAAGGTGGCGGCGCCTCGCCAATACCTTCTAATTACTCATTATAGCACTAGCATACGCGCTAATGCCACGTGGACGCGCGCATAGTATAGATGCGCGTGGACGTGTAGGCGTAAGCGTGCGTGAGTAAATGTACGTAGGTGCGTGCGTGCGTCCGTACGTTCGTCCGTGCGTGCGTGCGCCCATGCGCGCGTAGATATGTGCATACTTGGATGTGCGTGTGTGCGCGCGCGTGCGTAGAGATGTGTGCGTACATGTGCGTGCGTGCGTGCGTGCGTGCGTGCGTGCGTGCGTGCATGCGAGCATAAATTTACGTGTGCGAGTTTGCGTTCGTCGCGTGGCCACTATATCTATAGGATATTTATACTAGCTCGCCTATAGTCAGTTCGTACGCCTATTGACCGATTTCGGGCATTTTCTCGTAATGAGTTGAAAGCTAATTGGGTTACAGTTGAAGCGAAGCGGAAAGTAACTACCGCCACGTGTATAGGAGGCGGGGAGATGAGCGCGGGTCAACCGTAGCTGAAGCCATGAAGTACCTGCCTCCGCGGCTCCCTCTCTCTCTCTCTCTCGCTTCTCTCCTCTCTTCTCTT
>NW_014593009.1:0-762 GCF_000485595.1 Priapulus caudatus | reverse complement strand
GTATCAGGTATGCTTACTGCTGCGGTAGTCATATCTACCTGTATAGGTTATGCTTCTGCTTGCGGTAGTCATATCTACCTGTATCAGGTATGCTTACTTTGCTGCCTGGTAGTCTATCTACTGTATCAGGTATGCCTTACTGCTGCGGTAGTTTCTACCTGTATAGGTATGCTTACTGCTGCGGTAGTCAATAATTATACCTGTATTAGAGTATGGCTTACTGCCCCCCTGATAGAGATAGCTAACGCAGGAGCAATTATACCTGATACAGGTAGAGATAGCTAACGCGGCAGCAAGCTTACAAGATTATACCATATGAGGACGCATAGCGAGAGAAGATGTCAACACACGCTCTCTTAAATAGTGCATCGCGAGCTGTGGGCAGCCTATAAAGTCGACAGCTGCCCATTAGCAGACAAACTATAGCCTCTCTATTATAGAGGGCCACATATGCCTGCGAGCGTACAGAGGTTGACAACGCACCCTGCCACACCACGCGCTCAGCGGCTGCCATAGTTACGTGTGACGTCACCTGGGTGAAAAGTAGCCGGAAGCGCGAAGCCATCCATGCCAGACGCCAGCGGATATAGATGGCGTTGCACATGTTCGTACATTCACTCGAGCAGACGCAAGCAGAGATACTCACACACGCGCTAAGATGTGCACGCCAGCAAGCACACACACACACACACACCCTCACACACACACACACACACACACACACACACACACACACACACACACACACACACACACACACAC
>NW_014593008.1:0-762 GCF_000485595.1 Priapulus caudatus | reverse complement strand
AGAGAGAGAGAGAGAGAGACAGACATACACGCAAGCTGGGGGGGGGGGGGTTGGAAGAAAGAGAAGAGAGCCAGACGAATCCAGCCTGCCGAATTACACCCTGCACACGTTCGTTCGTTAACGTTACGACGACGACGATGCTTTGAAGGCGGATCGCGATGCCGTCATGTCGGCAGCATCCGCAGCCGATGTACTCACGGATGCGAGATACGAGCTCCTGTCTATAAATTAGGATAACCCGGAGAACAGGGAGGCGCGAGCGCAGATGGTCGGCTTTTACACTATCCGCTCTCATCGCGAGAGAAGCACAGAGCCTCACTATGAGTCATCGCCGCTCCCTTCCTCCTTTCGCCATTCCTCCTCCTCCTTCTCCTCCTCCTTCTCCTCCTCCGCCTCCTTTACCTCCTTATCCTTCTCCTCCTCCTCGTTCTCCTCCTCATCCTTCGCCCAACGTCACTCTATGAGTCACCGCCGCTTCCTTTCTCCTTTCGCCGTTCCTTCTCCTCCTCTCCTCCGCCCCTTCTCCTCCTCCTCCTCCTCCTTAACCTCTCCATTCTTCTCCTCTTCCCCCTCCTCTCCATTCTTCATCTTCTCTTTCTCGTCCTCCCCATGCTTCTCATCATGCTTCAGATCGTATTCCTGACAGTGAAGCAGCTTAGATCGTATCCCTGACAGTGAGGTAGCTTAGATCGTATCTCTGACAGTGAGGTAGCTTAGATCGTATCTCAGACAGTGAGGTAGCTTAGACCGTATCCCTGGCAG
>NW_014593007.1:0-762 GCF_000485595.1 Priapulus caudatus | reverse complement strand
CATGCCGAACGTCCGGGATATATATTTACTACTTATTATTTTAGGGGTTTCATTTCATTTCAGTTTTATTTACCCCTGTCTCGTATGTTGAACAAAGTTGTCACAGCTAGCATGCATGCCTGGCGTAAGCACACAATCAGCCGTTCTCGTACTGACCGTGCGCGCGCGCGTGCCAGTGTGGTTGTGCGTGCATATATGCGTGCAGGCATGAGTGTATGAGTATATGCGTGTATGTGCATGCGTGCGTGCATGAGTATATGCGTGTATGTGCATGCGTGTATGTGCATGAGTATATGCGTGCATGTGCATGAGTATATGCGTGTATGTGCATGCGTGCGTGCATAAGTATATGCGTGTATGTGCATGAGTATATGCGTGCATGTGCATGAGTATATGCGTGCAGGTGTGAGTGCATGATTATATGTGTGTATGTGCATGCGTGCGTGCATGATTATATGCGTGCATGTGCATGCATGAGTGCATGAGTATATGCGTGTATGTGCATGCATGAGTGCATGAGTATATGCGTGTACAGGCGTGAGTGCATGAGTATATGCGTGTATGTGCATGCGTGCGTGCGTGCACGTGAGTGTGTGCGCGTGTAAATGCCATTGCAACGCGGATGGATCCGTAGACCGCGTAACACCTTGCACGCTTCGCAGCTCATCCGCTATGCCTCAACAACCACGGCTGCCTCAGTAACCACGGCTGCCTCAACAACCACGGCTGCCTCAACAACCACGGCTGCCTCAGTAACCACGG
>NW_014593006.1:0-762 GCF_000485595.1 Priapulus caudatus | reverse complement strand
CAGGATGGGTGTAAGGGATGACACGATGTGTGTAAGGGGTGACACGATGTGTGTAAGGGATGACACGATGTGTGTAAGGGATGACACTATGTGTGTAAGGGGTTACACACATCGTGTCATCCCTTACACACATCGTGTCATCCCTTACACACATCGTGTCATCCCTTACACACATCGTGTCATTCCTTACACACAAAGGGATGACACGATGTGTTCATCCCTTACCACGATGTGTGTAAGGGATGACACGATTACACACATCGTGTCATCCCTTACACACATCGTGTCATCCCTTACACACATCGTGTCATCCCTTACACACATCGTGTCATTCCTTACACACATCGTGTCATTCCTTACACACATCGTGTCATCCCTTACACACATCGTGTCATCCCTTACACATAGTGTCATCCCCGTGTCATCCCTTACACACGATGTGTGTAAGGGATGACAGGATGTGTGTAAGGGATGACACGATGTGTGTAAGGGATGACACGATGTGTGTAAGGGATGACACGATGTGTGTAAGGGATGACACGATGTGTGTAAGAGATGACAGGATGTGTGTAAGGGATGACACGATGTGTGTAAGGGATGACACGATGTGTGTAAGAGATGACAGGATGTGTGTAAGGGATGACACGATGTGTGTAAGGGATGACAGGATGTGTGTAAGGGATGACACGATGTGTGTAAGAGATGACAGGATGTGTGTAAGGGATGACACGATGTGTGTAAGAGATGACAGGATGTGTGTAA
>NW_014593005.1:0-762 GCF_000485595.1 Priapulus caudatus | reverse complement strand
TATATATATATATATATACATATATATATATATATATAATATTATATATATATATATATATATATATATGCCTGTGGGTTGGGTGCATGCGTGCGTGCGTGCGAACGTGTGCGTGTATGAATAAACTTTATATTATGCAAGCTAAGTCGGGGTCAACGTAAGCCCCTTTATATTCTTTACGTGTGAGCGCCAACTGGTCGGCTGGATCCTTTAGATCAACCTACCGCGACAATAATCGCTAGATCTGCTTGTCAGTCCTGTCAGGCAAATTAATGCAGTCAGACGACACGGCCACGCAATTCAGTTTATCTAGACTCGACTCTTCATTTCGACACTTCGTTGCTAAGCAGCGTCTTGCGTTGCCCCGATCGCAGCGCTGATCGGGCTACAGCTACCTGCCTAGCTAGCATCGCTCTAGAGAGTCTAGACGGATAGAACGCTCTAACGTCAATTTTCCTTGAGCTTTACCTCAAACGACAGCTGCGGAACGTCGACAAGGCTGCCGAAATACGAGAGAATGGCATTGACGAACTGTAGGATTCCGAGGAAACCAAGAAGGTTGGCTGCGATGTGACTGACGATCTTTATGGAAGCAGAAGCCCCAGCTGATGCTGCTTCGATGATATTCCGCTCATTTCTGCAGCGAGAGAAGTCGTACAAGTAAAGTTGTATTAATTATCACCATGTGTAATGGCGAGCATGAGCATTGTGATCATACATACATTTCATACCGACGACATTCGCATGCTCTCTCTCTCTCTC
>NW_014593004.1:0-762 GCF_000485595.1 Priapulus caudatus | reverse complement strand
TGTACCTGCGGCCTGCGTACAATAGGTGCACGTGAGTGTATCTGCCGTGCACAGATGCACATGACCGCATGCGTGCATGTGTATGTGCGAGCATACGTGTGTACGTGCGCGCACGTGTGTATGTGCGGGTACGCGTGTATGTGCACGCACGCGTGTACGTGCACGCATGCGTGTACGTGCACGCACGCGTGTATGCGCACGCACGCGTGTATGCGCACGCATGCGTGTATGCGCACGCATGCGTGTATGTGCACGCAGGTATATATATATATAATTATATATATAGGGTTGAGGGTTATATATATATATAGAGATAAGGGTATATATGTATTTTTATATATATATATTATATATACCTAACCCCTATAATATATATATATAATACCCTAACCCGATATATATTATATATATTACCCTTAAACCTACTATAAATTCATAATTACCCTACACGCATCGCGTCTGATAGTCGGTTCAGTGTTGTTAGGTAGGGGTTAGTTAGGGTAGGTTGAGGGTGAGTGTATATATATATATTACGTAACCGTTATTATATCATAATACCTACCCTAAACTATATAATATATATAATAGGGTTAGTTTATATTCATATATATAATATATGGTTAGCTATTATTATATATATACCTCCACCTAACCCCTACCCCTAACCCTAACCCTACCCTAACCACCGTACACGCCGTGCGTGCAGCCGTACCGCTCGTTGCGTTGCATGTACACGACGTGCAGTGCACCGTACACGCTGTG
>NW_014593003.1:0-762 GCF_000485595.1 Priapulus caudatus | reverse complement strand
GTTGGTAAAATTAATGTAGGAGAGCGTCAACTATTTTGGTTGTGGACGCACAAAGCGGTCGACTGGATAAGATTCAAATTATGGTCATGGTGGTAGGTCACCATGTCAGATCAACTACTTAACTCTAATTGGTATCGCATTGCTAATGTAAAACTATCTATTGCCAGTCATGTGCGTGTTAATCAGCATAACTATCGAAAAACAGTTTGGTTTGTTTTACGTGATGAAACAACGGGTAAACATCAACGTTTTAATCAGGCGGCATATAATTTTATTCGTAAAATTGATGGTCGTCATACCGTTGATGAAATTTGGCAGGGTTTGAATGAAGAGCTGGGTGATGATGCACCCTCGCAAGATGATATTATCCGTTTGTTAGGGACGCTACACTTCGCCAACTTTCTACATAGTAATCTTACTTCAGATATATCGCAGTTAATCGATCGTCGAACCACAGAACGTAAGCAATTATTTAAAACAAAATTCGGTAACCCTTTATCGTTACGTTTTTCTTTGTTAGACCCTGACGCATTTCTTACCAAAACCTTACCATTCGTTGCGCCGTTATTTACCCGCTTAGCCGGTTTGATTGCCTTAGTTATTATATTATTTGCGACTCTGCAAATGGTGAGAAACTGGGAGTTATTGAGTAACTACGCAGTTGAAAATACCATGTCGCCATATAACTTATTTTTAATGTGGCTGGCTTATCCTATTGTAAAAACTGTCCATGAATTAGGTCATGGTTATGCTGTAAAACGT
>NW_014593002.1:0-762 GCF_000485595.1 Priapulus caudatus | reverse complement strand
CAGACGGACACACGTGTACACAGACAGACACGTGTACACAGACAGACAAACGTGTATACAGACAGACAGACAGATATACGCACATGTACTCAGACAGGCAGACAGACAGATAGACGGACACACGTGTACACAGACAGACACACGTGTACACAGACGGACAAACGTGTACACAGACAGACACACGTGTGTACACAGACAGACACACGTGTACACAGACACACGTGTACACAGACAGACACATGCACGTGCACACAGAAAGACACACGTGTACACAGACAGACACGTGTACGCAGACAGACACACGTGTACAAAGATAGACACACGTGTACAAAGATAGACACACGTGTACACAGACAGACAAACGTGTACACAGACAGACACACGTGTAAGCAGACAGACACACGTGTACACAGACAGACACATGTGTACACAGACAGACACACGTGTACACAGACAGACACACGTGTACGCAGACAGACACACGTGTACACAGACAGACACACGTGTACACAGACGGACACACGTGTACACAGACGGACACACGTGTACACACGCGTGTAAACAGACAGACACGTGTACACAGACAGACACACGTGTAGACAGACAGACACATGTGTACACAGACAGCCACACGTGTACACAGACAGACACACGTGTGTACACAGACAGACACATGCACGTGCACACAGACACACGTGTACACTTACAGACACGTGTACGCAGACAGACACACGTGTACACAGACAGACACACGTGTACGCA
>NW_014593001.1:0-763 GCF_000485595.1 Priapulus caudatus | reverse complement strand
TCTCTCTCTCTCTCTCTCTCTCTCTCTCTCTCTCTCTCTTCGTCTCTCTCTTCTCTCTCTCTTCTTCTCTCTTCTCTCTCTCTCTCTCTCTCTCTCTCTCGATAACAAATTAGTAGAGTCGACCGTTCTCTCGAATTGCTATTAGATCATTCCTTTTAGTTATCGGGATAGTTTCCGGCGTGATACCCGTACGATTTCCGGGTGATTTCGGGATTATTTCCTGTGTGATTCTTGTACTATTTCCGCGTGATGTCGAGTAGGTTTACATGAGAATATGCTGAGTATTTCTAGGGATATTACTCTTGTTTGCCGCACGAAACACGCTGACAATGAAGTCATTCGTGTGGGATGTTGCATTAGAGAAGCAGCAGTTCTCGGCGACCCTTAAATGGTTCGAGTCCCAAAGCGCCGAACTCATACTTAGAAATGAAAAACATGTCGAGATATTCCCATCGGCATTTTAAGTCGGCACATAGTAGATATTTTTCCCCGTTGACAGATATACTTAAGTACTGCGGGCAAGATGGTGTAGTGTACACTGCTGCTGAATTCTACTATAAGTTATATCGCTGTTACATATACACGGAAAAAACGAGCGCGCACACACGCACGCACGCACACACACACACACACGCACGCACGCACGCACACACGCCCCCCCCCCCCCACACACACACCACACTCACTCATACACACACACACAAGCACGCACGCGTACACACTATATACATATACATGTAGATGTATATATTATATATATATA
>NW_014593000.1:0-763 GCF_000485595.1 Priapulus caudatus | reverse complement strand
ACACACACACACACAGCTAGCGAGCTGTCTCACCGTGACTCAGTATAAACTTGTTGTCATCATCCGCCGCCGCCCGACGATCGACAAGTGGTTGTGTCTGATTCACTGAGCTCTAATTACATGACTCTATCTCTCCCTCCTCTCCCCCTCCTCTCTCTCTCCCTCGTCTTTCTCCCCGTCTCTCTCTCTCCTCTCTCATCTCTCATCTCTCCTCTCTCCTCTCTCTCCTCTCTCAACTCTCATCTCTCCTCTCTCCTCTCTCCTCTCTCCTCTCTCTGCTAAGGAGGAGGGGCTCCTCTCCTCCTCCTCTCCCCCCTTTTCTCTCTCCCCTCCTCTCTCCCCCTCCTCTCCCCCTCCTCTCCCCCTCCTCTCTCCCCCTCCTCTCTCTCGGCTGCTGAGGAGGAGGGCTTCTCGCACGAAAGCTTGCTTACAAAGCCAAGCGACGGTTAACCACTAGTCAAACAGTATCAACAGCACGGCAAACATTCTCCCAGTCAGTGGAGAGGCTGAGAGCGAGCGATGGCGGCGGTGATGCGTGTACAGAGAGATAGAGAGAAAGAGGAAGAGGGAGAGGAGGAGGAGGAGGAGGAGGAGGAGGAGGAGGAGGGGAGGAGGGGATGTCACGGACGAGGGTCGCCTCTTCATCTCTATGTATCATCACCCTTACTTGTTCCGCTCTCGCTCTCTCTCTTTCTGTTCTCGATCTTTCTGACCTCGCTCTCTCTGTCATCGCTCTCTATCTCTCTCTCTCTCTCTCTCTCTC
>NW_014592999.1:0-763 GCF_000485595.1 Priapulus caudatus | reverse complement strand
GAGCATGCAGCAGGGTTAGCTAGGCCTACCCTGTATCACACAATCTGTGCGACAATCTACAGATGTCACGTCTGTAGATGGGGTGGCGTTACCGTGGCAACCGTTAGCACCACACATCGCTCCATTGCTTCATCCACAACATTGATCAACATCCAACATTGATCAACATCAAACATTGATCAACATCCAACATTGATCAACATCCAACATTGACCAACATCCAACATTGATCAACATCCAACATTGACCAACATCCAACATTGATCAACATCAAACATTGATCAACATCCAACATTGACCAACATCCAACATTGATCAACATCCAACATTGACCAACATCCAACATTGATCAACATCTAACATTGACCAACATCAAACATTGACCAACATCCAACATTGACCAACATCCAACATTGACCAACATCCAACATTGACCAACATCCAACATTGATCAACATCCAACATTGACCAACATCCAACATTTATCAACATCCAACATTGACCAACATCCAACATTGATCAACATCCAACATTGTGATACTTCACACTAGAGGGCGACAAATCACTACATCCGACATACTTCGCGATAAAGTGAATGATGTGGGAGACCACTCGACGCACGGTTTGTGAATCGCACGGCCACAAACTCTGTGACGTCGCACTGGGCATCTTTGCCATGGGTGGCGCCACCATCACAGTTAGGAATCCCAACATGACATAAGATATGATTACAGATCTACCTCCACCTTTCTCTCTCTCTCTC
>NW_014592998.1:0-763 GCF_000485595.1 Priapulus caudatus | reverse complement strand
TACATGCTCACATTCACACACGCGCACATGCTCGCACTAACACGCGCGCACATGCTCGCGCTTACACACGCGCACGCTTACACACGCTCGCATGCTCGCGCTTACACACGCGCACGCTTACACACGCTCGCATGCTCGCGCTTACACACGCGCACGCTTACACACGCTCGCATGCTCGCACTCACACGCGCGCGCATATTCGCACTCACATAAGGCTAAGCACACAATCTCGCACTCACATAAGCACACAATCTCGCGCTCACATACTACGGGTATACATGCTCACATTCACACACGCGCACATGCTCGCGCTTACACACGCGCACATGCTCGCACCATGGCTCGCACTAACACGCGCGCACATGCTCGCACCTAACACGCGCGCACATGCTCGCACTCACACACGCGCACTTGCTCGCACCATGGCTCGCACTCACACGCGCGCACATGCTCGCGCTCACACACGCGCACTTGCTCGCACTAACACGCGCGCACATGCTCGCACCATGGCTCGCACTCACACGCGCGCACATGTTCGCACTTACACGCGCACACGCACTTGCTCGTGCTTACACAGGCTCATATGCTCGCGCACACGCACGCGCGCACATGCTCGCACTCACCCCCATACCGTAGTACGTATGCACGCAATGAGAGAGAGGGGCAGAGAGAGAGAGATGAGAGAGAGAGAGAGAGAGAGAGAGAGAGAGAGAGAGAGAGAGAGAGAGAGAGAGAGAGAGAGAGAGAGAGAGAGAGAGAGAGA
>NW_014592997.1:0-763 GCF_000485595.1 Priapulus caudatus | reverse complement strand
AATTGTCGTAATCAATATTGCTCATATGCTGGTTACCATCTACCTCAACAATTAATTTCAGCGACATACAAAGAGAATCTACAATGTATATAGTCCCATAGGGACTTGGCGACGAAACTTAAAACCGTTTAGTTGTCGACTACGTAGGTGTTTCCATAATAGTCTTTCAGCATCTGTCTGGTTTCTTCGTAATTCTCGCGCTCGTTGCGTATATCTCATCAGTCATTTCTTTGACCTTGGTTTTTGTTTGTAGTCCCTTCTCCCTATGGGAGAAGGAGTTTGTTCGGTGTTTATCCAAAGAACGTCTGTACAGCTGCGTCCAATGTATCGCGCATATCTGGATCATCAGTTAAGGGTGTAACCATTGTCATCATACAAGCCGCTTGTGGTTCAACACCTTTGCTGATTAATTGTCCTGCGTATACTAATAAACGTGTTGAAATACCTTCGTCCAGACCGTGGCCTTTTAGATTACGTGCACGATGTGAAATTTGTACTAATTTTCAGCGGTTGCTTTATCAACACCTGATTCTTTTACAACGATTGATACTTCGATAGTTTCTTCAGGGTAATCAAAGTCTAAAGCGCCAAAACGTTGTTTGGTTGATTGCTTAAGATCTTTCATCAAACTCTGGTAGCCCGGGTTGTATGAAATGACTAATTGGAAATCAGGGTGTGCTTCAATCAATTCGCCTTTTTATCTAAAGGCAAAGTGCGACGATGGTCAGTCAATGGGTGAATTACAACCGTGGTATCTTGTCGG
>NW_014592996.1:0-763 GCF_000485595.1 Priapulus caudatus | reverse complement strand
AGTCCACCTACAAAAGTAATTAATGGTGGGATTTGCCGTGAATCTTACTGTGATAGAATTTCTAGTGTTACATGTAATAAGAAATAGATAGAAAGTAAAGCTGAAATAAAGAACCCCATGGGGCAAGCCCTCTTGCTTCGCGAGCCTTCGCAAAGCGAAGCGGGGAATATAACCCTCAGATATTTAATTCGAGAGTCGCAAGCGGAACGTGTCAATCTCATATGGACAGTTATCGGTTCATCTGCATAAAGATGTCAAACCCACCACAGACTTACAGGTTTGGATACAGTAAGAAAAGCCATTGAAACAGGCGCTAATTTATCTTTGCTTGATTAACTGGCTTCATTTACCTCTTGAGTGCCTGTTTTCTGTTGAGAGTTACTTAGTGGCTTGGAGCAAACAAAACCCTCGTTTTCTTTGTTCCCAAAATTAGCAATCCAAAGATAACCTAGTTCCAGGAGGTGTCTTATAGTTACATTTTAAAAAAATACTATGGTGGGTTTGGTATCTTTATGTAGACGAACTCAGTTTTATTTAAAAACCGGAGGAGCATTTATGATGTCATTAATTTGTTTTTTATTTAAAAAAGAAAAACTATTTTTTTTAGTTTTTGTTTTTTCTTCCATTACACTATTATCAAGTAATTCCTATGCAGAACCAGACCGGTATGTTTACAAGGTTTTAGGAGGTGTTAATTTAACTCCATGGTGTCAATCTAAATTTGGCTCTCAATTTAAAGCAAAGTTAATTGGTAAAACTGCTG
>NW_014592995.1:0-763 GCF_000485595.1 Priapulus caudatus | reverse complement strand
CTCAAACAAGAGAGACACAAATTACAGAAACATTGCGCGCGCATAACGAAGCCCGAAAAAGTCCGAAGATGCAAGAAGGCAAACATTCGACCGTGGCCCGCGGCCGTAGCGACACAATCTCAACCTCCCCCGCGACTCCTTGCCCCGCTATGTACTGACTGACGTTCATCAGCTTTGAAATGGCGTGTAAATTAACGCAAACACGACACTCTTCCATCGCCCCAGCGCAGAATATCGCAGGACCTCCCCCTGCCTCACCCCGCCCCCTCGCGGAATCTCGCAAGACCGCCCCCTGCTCCGCCCCTCGCGGAATCTCGCAGGACCTCCCCCTGCTCCGCCCCTCGCGGAATCTCGCAGGACCACCCCCCTGCTCCGCCCCTCGCGGAATCTCGCAGGACCACCCCCTGCTCCGCCCCTCGCGGAATCTCGCAGGACCACCCCCTGCTCCGCCCCTCGCGGAATCTCGCAGGACCGCCCCTGCTCCGCCCCTCGCGGAATCTCGCAGGACCTCCCCCTGCTCCGCCCCTCGCGGAATCTCGCAAGACCGCCCCTCCCCCTGCCCCATGGCGGAATCTCATAGGACAGTCCCCTGCCTATGGCCTCCCGCGCCCCGCCCTCCCCCTCCCGCCTGTCCCCTGGCCCCCCGCGCCCCGCCCTCTCCCTCCCGCCTGACCCCTGGCTTCCCCGCGCCCCGCCCTCCCCCTCCCGCCTGACCCCTGGCTCCCCCGCACCCTGATCGCCCCCTCCCGCCTGACCCCTGGCT
>NW_014592994.1:0-763 GCF_000485595.1 Priapulus caudatus | reverse complement strand
CTCATCCTCCTCATCCCTCATCCCTCATCCCTCATCCCTCATGCTTCTCATCCCTCATCCCCCATCCTCCTTATGCCTCAGCCTCCTCACCCCTCATCCCTCATCCCTCATTCCTCATCCCTCATCTCCCTCATCCCTCATTCCTCGTTCTGCATCACTCTGTCTCTCATGACGGAAGTCTACATGCCTGCTGAGTTGGCCTACGCACGTGGCGCTAAGAAGAGCTCTTTGTTCCTAAATCATCCGCATTGTAATTCGCGCCGAATTTCGCACGATATCTATTTGTTTCCGCGGGTAATCACACCGCTCTGTTCACCTGTATGTGTGTTTCGCACCTGTGTCGGAAACCGTGCTTCCTGAGTGTGCATTGTAACAGGTATGCGTGCACAGGGATAATCGCTGTCCCCGCGACAAGCAAATACAATGAAGCCATTGCGACGAGGGGTAAAAAAGTGTTAAACTTATCCTTTGTGTGTGTGCGCGCGCGTTGGCAAAATCTGTGCGGTGATATTCCGCGGGGAAAACAATAGAGTTTTGTCTCGCAATGGCGGCTAAGCATGACTCAACACAATTAGAGCGAAAATCCATTGTTGTCTCTTCCAGTCTCCTTATAATGATCTTGACGATAAGCGTGTAGTGTCACGCTGATTAAACATTAAACGCACTCGCGCTATTTCCATCAAAGGGTGATCACTCTTTCTATTTAAGGATATATGCGTTTGTTTGTATATATATATATATATATATATATATATATATATAT
>NW_014592993.1:0-763 GCF_000485595.1 Priapulus caudatus | reverse complement strand
GACCAGTCAAGCGTAGAAAAAAATTTTGATATATTCACATGGCAACGAAGCAGTCAGTAACTTGTTCTGTTATATGGACTATATAATTTATTAATAATTAATAATATATTATAACGTTCAACAAAAGCCATACAAGACAAGTATCTAACACAAATATTCAACGCGCATTTAAGTCGATTTTCTATCTTTGGTACGAGATATATATATATATATACTCGCCTCTCTGGCGCCATCTCTCATGGAGCTTGTCTCCGTTTCTTCTTCCTAACTTCCTTACTCCCCTCTCGCGGATGGTATCGCCCATGAACAGTCAAGCGTTAAAAATCTTTTGGAGGAAATTCGCTGCATTTCGGCTCCAACTTTTTCACTCCCCGGGGCACAATATGTGAATTTATGCCTATAATACACGCGCGCGCGCGCGTGCGACCACACCCGCGTGTGCGCGTCCGTTAGTGGGTGTATATGTGTGTTTTTGTGACTGTAAAAACGCGTAGTATAGCCGTAAATCCACTTTTTATGCAATTGGGAATGAAAAAGTTCGACTTGAAATACTGCAATTTGAGTGCTAAAGATAATATTCCGCATCAAAACTCAAATAAAAAAATATAAACCACATGTGTAATGACATTGTATTATATGGTATATACAGTATGTATGCTAATATTGTAATAAAATACACACGTTTCGAGTATATATATATATATGTATAGTTTTTTCGTAATTACAGAAGTTGCCTTAAATATCTCCCCGGGGGGAAGGAAGA
>NW_014592992.1:0-764 GCF_000485595.1 Priapulus caudatus | reverse complement strand
AGAGAGAGAAGAAGAGAGAGAGAGAGAGGTATGAGAGATAAAGAAAGGGGAGATGTGAGGGGGAGAGAGAATGCTACGCATTTTTTTAGCGTCTCGCTCTTTGTATGAAAATACAGCATTGATTGCACGTGCGCCACGTAGTCAGGGTAACCTACAAAGCCGTGACAGGGATGCGGGAATGTAGAGATGCGAGGATGCCGGGATGCAAGGATGCTGAAGATTTAGGTATACAGGGATGCAGGGATGCAGAGATGCAGGGATGCAGGGATGCAGGGATGCAGGGATGGTGAGGATTTAGGGATACAGGGATGCAGGGATGCTAGGATGCAAGGATGCAGAGACACATGAATGCAGTCATTCAGAGATGCAGGGATGCATGGATACAGGGATGCTTGGATGCTGTGGATGCATGAATGCTGAGGATGCAGGGATGCAGGGATGCTAGGATGCAAGGATGCAGAGACACATGAATGCAGTAATTCAGGGATGCATGGATGCTGAGGATGCTGGGATGCAGGGATGCAGGGATGCTAGGATGCAAGGATGCTGGGGATGCAGGGGATGCAGAGACACATGAATGCAGTCATTCAGGGATGCATGGATGCTGAGGATGCTGGGGATGCAGGGATGTAGGGATACAGGGATGCTTGGATGCTGGGGATGCGGGGATGCAGGGATGCTGGGGATGCAGGGATTTAGGGATACAGGGATGCAGGGATGCAGAGACACATGAATGCAGTCATTTAGAGATGCAGGGATGTAGG
>NW_014592991.1:0-764 GCF_000485595.1 Priapulus caudatus | reverse complement strand
GCGACGCTCCACTAACTGGTCTGCTTGACGATCAGAAATACCTTTTAATAACACCGCCAAACGACGAGGAGTAGCATATGAAAGGACTTCTTGAGCCAGCAGAGACGCCTCCTTAAACCCAATCACCACCCCTTCGGTAAAGGCTTGCGATAACGCTGGCAAAGCTTTGGGAGGTAATTCTTCTGTACCTATTTCAATCAACACATCTTTTAGATTAGCCATGATTATTTCACCTCGCCATTCATTGCATCATTTTTGGCTAACATTGGAAACCCTAATGCCTCGCGTGAATCGTAATAAGCCTGGGCAATAGCCCGAGATAAAGCACGTACACGTAACATATAGCGCTGCCTTTCTGTGACAGAAATAGCATGACGTGAATCGAGCAAGTTAAACGAGTGCGAGGCTTGTAGCATTTGCTCGTAAGCAGGTAAGGGCAAACCCGCTTCAATCAATTTCTGACTTTCGCTCTCCGCCACATCAAAATGATGCAACAGTTCTTCAATATTGGCTTTCTCAAAGTTATACGCTGACTGCTCAACTTCGTTACGATGATACACATCACCATAGGTCACCGAACCTTGTGGCCCTACCGTCCATATCAAATCATAGACTGTTTCCGCATTCTGCAAATACATCGCTAGACGCTCTAGGCCATAGGTCAGCTCACCTGCGACGGGTTTGCAATCTAAACCACCAACTTGCTGAAAGTAGGTAAACTGACTCACTTCCATGCCGTTCAACCAAATCTCCCAACCCAATCC
>NW_014592990.1:0-764 GCF_000485595.1 Priapulus caudatus | reverse complement strand
TGTGTGCCTTGGAAGTCTCAGCGTAGAGAATATAGAGCTACTTTCCAGTAGTGAAGGGATAGATTTCTATAATGATGATCTGGCATTTTATAACTGGCTAGAAGTAAGTAGCATAGAAGCTGCTACAAAAAATAATACTGATAAATGAAATATCCGACCATATTTAGGAAAACGTCCTAATCAATTATACATTTGC
This sequence comes from Priapulus caudatus, assembly GCF_000485595.1. Classification (NCBI taxonomy): domain Eukaryota; kingdom Metazoa; phylum Priapulida; class Priapulimorpha; order Priapulimorphida; family Priapulidae; genus Priapulus; species Priapulus caudatus. The sequence continues at coordinate 568 of NW_014592990.1, read as the reverse complement.
ATATCATGATCAAACAGACCTCACTCTATTTCTTTTCTGCCACTGCTCTGTTTATTTCGCTACATGTTTTTTCTTCGGCAAGTGAAAATCCAATATCTTGGCAAGAACTTAGCTCAGAAGAGCAACAACTGTTGAAACCTTACCTAAAATCATGGCCAAAATTACCAAAAGAAGAGCGAAATAAACTGCGTGGTACAACTCAGCACTGGTTGAAAATGACGCCAGATGAAAAACAAAAATTAAAGTTGCGTCTTAAAAACTTAAAAAAAATGAAGCCTGGTGAACGCCAACAGGCAAAACAATGGTTTCATTGGTTTCGTCAGCAACCTCTAGAAACAAGAAAAAAGATTCGCTCTAAAAAGTTATGGTTCCAAAAATTAAGCCCTGAAAAACAACAAACGTTCAAAAAACGCTGGCTGGAGAATAACTCAAAAATCGGTAAATCTAACGATAAGGCTCGGCATCAACAACCATCAAGAGATAGCTCCCCTGTGAAAAAATAAGCTCATTCGTTTTTTACAAGATATTATCCTTCGAGGACTTCATCGCAGCTAATAGTATTAATGCC
>NW_014592989.1:0-764 GCF_000485595.1 Priapulus caudatus | reverse complement strand
CTCTCTCTCTCTCTCTCTCTCTCTCTCTCTCTCTCTCTCTCTCTCTCTCTCTCTCTCTCTCTCTCTCTCTCTCTCTCTCTCTCTCTCTCTCTCTCCACTCTATATACTCTATATACTAGGCGGGGTACTACGTCATATTCGAGTGAGTTCGATTTATTTTACGAGAAACGCGAATTTTGCGAGACGGATGTTTTGCCCGTGTCTGTGGTCGTAGCAGAAGGCCACGATTTTAATGTGACGGCAGTAAAGGTTGGCAGTTGGACGGTGCAGCAAACAGAGCGGGTCGGTGGTACCACTGAATGTAAGTGAAGGAGAACCGTGGAAAGGAGAAGCAAAACATAGAACATATAGTGGCGACATAGATAATAGTGCTAGCATTGAAAATAGATAGTGCAGGCATAAATGATATATAGTGATTAATGGTAGCATTGAAATAATTCGGGCACAAATGATATATAGTGATTAATGGTAGCATTGAAATAATTCTGGCACAAATGATATATAGTGATTAATGGTAGCATTGAAATAATTCTGGCACAAAGGATATATAGTGATTAATGGTAGCATTGAAGATAGTAATAAAAAAATGATATATTGTGATTAATGGTAGCATTGAAGATAGTAATAAAAAAATGATATATAGTGATTAATGGTAGCATTGAAGATAGTAATAAAAAAATGATATATTGTGATTAATGGTAGCATTGAAGATAGTAATGGTAAAATGATATTGATATAGTTGCAACACAGAACATAATCGCAGG
>NW_014592988.1:0-764 GCF_000485595.1 Priapulus caudatus | reverse complement strand
CACACACACACACACACACACACACACACACACACAACACACACACACACACACACACACACACACACACACACACACACACACACACACACACACACACACACACACCTACGCTACTGTTACGGTTGCGTACATGAATGTTCCGGTTACGGTTATACACGATAACTCTACGCTGCGGTTACGATTGCGTCAATGCATGTTACGGTTACAGTTACACACGACTCCGATGCCGTTACCGTTGCGTACATGCATGTTACGCTTACGGTTACACACGAATACCCTGCCATTACGGTCATGTACATGCATGTTATGATTACGGTTACACACGAGTACGCTGCTGTTATGGTTGCGTACATGCATGTTACGGTTACACCGTGGGTAGGTGGGTAGGTAGATTATATATTTTTGATCATCATCATTATGTTATGCAGTTGTGTTGTGTTTGGCACTCAACCTAAGCTAACAACATGTTTGCAGCCTGAAATCTCCTAAAGCAAGAAATATATCGATGAATGAATGCGCGCGCACTCTTATCTTATACAGTGCTGCCATCTACAGTCGTGTGCAGGTCATGCATACCAACTAGATCGACTAGATACCACAACGAACTCATAATACTAGGCAAAAATGAGGGATAAAAATGACAATCTATGTTTAATAAAAATAATCTAACAATCTAACAAAGATTTATACCTCTTAGGCCTATAGCCATATGAATTTAAATTTCTCTATACATTGCTACGATAGCTGTATATATATATATA
>NW_014592987.1:0-764 GCF_000485595.1 Priapulus caudatus | reverse complement strand
CTGCTGCTGCTGGTGGTGGTGGTGCTACTACTACTACTGCTACTACTACTACTGCTACTGCTGCTGCTGCTCTACTACTACTACTACTACTGCTGCTGCTGCTGCTGCTGCTGCTGAAGCTGCTGCTGCTGCTGCTGCTACTACTACTACTACTACTACTACTACTACTACTACTACTACTACTACTACAACTACTACTACTACTAATAATAATAATAATAAAAATAATAATAATAATAATAATAATAACAATAATAATCATTATAATATTATCATTATTATAATTACATTTATATAAGTATAACTATAATAATAAGTTTATAAAATTTTCGTTTACGACGCCTTCTTTTGTTCACTCGCTCTTCCTCCAACTACGGCGCGCGGGATCGTAGCCTACCTTGCAGCCCTCGCACGTATTTACGCCGTAGTGCATGCCCGACGACTTCTCTCCACACACGGTGCACGGAGGCAGCACGTTAAACGCCGACGTGATGTACGTCTCGCTCTTCTTCTTCGTGCGGTAGACGAGCGGCGGCTCGGGCGAGCTGCGGAGAGGCTGTTCGCTGCTGGCGACCCGCTCGTACGGCTGCATGCCGACCGCGTTGGGAGGCACCTGCAGAGACACACAGACCTAGCTCGTCGTTCTAGCACCATGCAGCAGCAAGCATGCAGAGGCCGCCGCAGAGAAGTCACAGAGAGACTCCGCGTGGGAATGGCGAAGGCACATCGGCAACGTGGCGATTACTCTCTCTCTCTCTCTCTCT
>NW_014592985.1:0-764 GCF_000485595.1 Priapulus caudatus | reverse complement strand
GGGTCTATCCCAACAAAGGTACCAAACACGCCACAGGAAATTAGCCAATAGCTTGCTGTTACTGAATATAAGACTCTTTTCTATCGCCTAAACTTATACTTTTCTACGTGCTGGTTTTTGGGAGGAAGAATTCCAACGGAATCTTGAAGTTTTTCATCAGAAAAATCATATTCACCCAACAGGTTCAAATGTTGCCAAGAAACCATCGAGTGCGAATTGATGGATGCTAATAAATGAGTTTTAGCTTCTCCCTCTTCCATTTGATTCAGCTTTTGAGACAAGTAGATATAATTCCAACAAATGATTGTATTTTTAATGAGTCGGTTACAGCTCTCTGCAATTTCTTGTTCTTCTTTGTCAGCATAGTTATATCCCCTCGGATTACCGACAGCGACAGCGCGAGTAAATCGATTGGCTAGTTCCACTTTATTCAGTTGCATTTCGATTGCTTGGCGTAATTCAACTTCATCCAAATAGCGTAAGATAAACACGGACTTGATGATTTGCCCGAATGCTTTCATCGCCTTGTAGGGTACATCCCAACAAAGGTACGTAACCCACCATAGGATTTTGCCACATCGTAGGCTATAGCTGACTGATAAGCATTTCCCCACCCCCTGAAAACAGGGTGCTTTGGGGTAGTTGGTTTCAGGAGTAAATAAAACGTGCGTTTTGGTTACCCAAATTGTCTAGGCCGACTTCCACGTAGAAACGAGCATTTGATGAGTAAACAAAGCCAGTAAGCTAATCAAAGGCAAATATTG
>NW_014592984.1:0-764 GCF_000485595.1 Priapulus caudatus | reverse complement strand
ATGGTGCATAGTGCATGGAATGCACCATACACTATGCAGTATGCACTATGCACTATGCACTATGCACTATGCACTATATGCACTATGCATGCACTATGCACTATGCACCATGCACAATGCACCATGCACTATGCAGTATGCACTATGCACTATGCACTATGCACCATGCACAATGCACTATGCACTATGCACTATGCATTACAGTGTATGCACTATGCACTCTGCACTCTGCACTATGCACGATGCACGATGCACTATGCACCATGCACTATGCACTATGCACTATGCATGCACTATGCATGCACTATGCACTATGCACCATGCACAATGCACCATGCACTATGCACTATGCACCATGCACGTGCATAGTGCATGGTGCATGGTGCATGGTGTATGGTGCATGGTGCATGGTGCATGGTGCATGGTGCATGGTGCATAGTGCATAGTGCACAGTGCATGCAATGTAGTGCATAGTATGCACTATGCACTATGCAGTGCATAGTGCATAGTGCATAGTGCATAGTGCATAGTGCATAGTGCATAGTGCATACTGCATAGTGTATGGTGCATTGTGCATGGTGCATAGTGCATGGTGCATGGTGCATGGTGCATGGTGCATGGTGCATGGCGCATGGTGCATGGTGCATAGTGCATAGTGCATAGTGCATAGTGCATAGTGCATAGTGCATGGTGCGTGGTGCATAGTGCATAGTGCATAGAGAATAGTGCATAGTGCATAGTGCATATTGCATAGTGCATAGTGC
>NW_014592983.1:0-764 GCF_000485595.1 Priapulus caudatus | reverse complement strand
ATGGCGCAATCGATTTATTTGAAGTATTCAAAGAGATCAGCGCAGGAGGGTTTCTCGAAGAACCTGCTTTCTTTGTTACCCACCCTTTAGGTGAAAATCGGATCAAAAGTATTGAAGCCATTGCCAAAGCAAATAACTGGGCGCTAGATCTGCCGACCAAGCCTTTACCACAATATTTTGAGCACTGGCTAAGGACTCAGGATTAAAAAAATCGTTTTGTGGCAATGAAACCTGTATTAGCTGCCCTCATCTTCATCCTTATATTCTTCAATCGTCGCATCTTTAATCTGGTATCCCGCTTCAGCTAGCTCGGTTACTGCACTATCAACGTGGATCGTTCCCGTAACCCACACGGGGATATGCGTATCATCAATACTCACGCCTTGTCCTTGCTGTGGCTTGACCAACAAAGTTTGGTTCATCGGTGGAGGTGGTACATGAATACATGCGCCAAAGTATGGCACTAACAAAAAGTCCTTCACCCTGCCTTTTTCCTGATCGACCTCCAAAGGCGTGACAAAACCAGGAATCCGGACGTGCAAACCATCCAACTCGGGATTCACGGGCGCATTATTTAACTCTAGTTGTATTTTTTTAGCAAGATTTTTTCTTTTGGGTCGCCTTCTGGGATTGCGAAAATTTCAGCTTCATACTTATCCATCACAGTATTCATACCTTGTCCGGGCAATTCAAGGTCTTCCCAACCCAGGGTTTTTACCTCAGGAGAGGTATCCTTATTTGTAGCAGGCTTGGTGATACTATTG
>NW_014592982.1:0-764 GCF_000485595.1 Priapulus caudatus | reverse complement strand
CACACACACACACACACACACACACACACACACACGCACGCACGCACGCACGCACGCATGCATGCACCCATCCCACGCGCACACAAACGCGCGCGCGAGCACACACGCTATTTAAGCTTGCGTTATTGACTATGCAATGGTGCAGTGCGTTCTCTTCGCCGATCTAAATGCCTGAGTAATTGCCCGCACATATGAGCCGTTTTGTTCTGCTAGTTACGTGTCGTAAAAGCCACAACGTCATAACTTCATATCCAGTCGCTGGCACACAGGCGTTAGTAATGGCATGCAGGCCATGCATAGATCGCAGGCGGTGGGGTGGGGTAGCGGTTACGGTAGCCGGTATAGACGCGTTAGGAGAGCAGCTTCTGATCAGATTCCCTCTAATTATTGCAAACGGCTGCGATTTCCGACGCGTTTTCTTAGCCCCTGCAGACGACGAGGAATAATATTTACCCAAATGAGTTATTTTCGTGTAGATTTTATTTAGCGTGCGCCTATGCAGAGCTCATGGCCGCCTACCGTGACTCACTCTGTACACCACTATAGGAACCCACAGACCGCAGCTGCACCGGACTATCACTGAAGTAATCAAATACGCGTATAAATAAAATAAAAAAATAATATAAATATGTGAAACCGAAGATGCTAGTCGCGGTGTTTTTTCTTACGACAGCTTATAAATTATAAAAGCATTAATTAGATGCCGCCCGTTTGTAATTAATCATTAAATACGGGGGTTAACGGGGGGGGGGCGTGATACACTA
>NW_014592981.1:0-764 GCF_000485595.1 Priapulus caudatus | reverse complement strand
GTGTACGTGTAGCGCTGCGATGCTGCGTGCATGCGTGTACGTGTAGCGCTGCGATGCTGCGTGCATGCGTGTACGTGTAGCGCTGCGATGTTGCGTGCATGCGTGTACGTGTAATGCTGCGTGCATGCGTGTACGTGTAGCGCTGCGATGTTGCGTGCATGCGTGTACGTGTAATGCTGCGTGCATGCGTGTACGTGTAATGCTGCGTGCATGCGTGTACGTGTAGCGCTGCGATGTTGCGTGCATGCGTGCGTGTAATGCATGCGTGCACGTGTAATGGTGGGTGCATGTGTAATTGTGCGTGTAGGGGTGCGCATGTAACTACGTTGTTACATTTGTCAGTGTGCGTGCGTGGCCGGTAGCAGTAGTCGGTATCGCTTATCCTGCGAAATTTCGAGAAGCACTCAGACATGGCAATAGGGTAGAGAATAGCCGCCAGAGCCAAGGCAGCGGCAGACACAGAGACAGAGAGGGAGGGCGAGAGAGAGCAGGGGAGGAGGGAAGGAAAGAACGAAGGAAGGCGGGATGGAAGAGAGGGGGAAGAAAGAGGGAGAAAAGAAAGCAAGAATGAAGGAGGGAGGGAGGGAGGGCGGAATGATGGATGGAAGGTAGGAAGGAAAGAAGAAAAGAGTGAAGGAGGGAAGGAAACTACTTTCGTTCTAATGGTCTCTCGATGAATACGGGCGAGTGGTAAATCCGAGAAGCTACGATACAGTGCGATACAGTGCGATACAGTACGATACACTAGCCGACTACCGACGTGG
>NW_014592980.1:0-764 GCF_000485595.1 Priapulus caudatus | reverse complement strand
CACACCCGCACGCACGTACTCACGCACGCACGCAGGTAGGTACGCATGCACGCAGGCAGGTAGGCAGGCACGCACGCAGGCACGCAGGCACGCAGGCACGCAGGCAGGCAGGCAGGCACGCAGGCAGGCAGACAGGCAGGCAGGTAGGCAGACAGACAGAGATGTATACGTGGACAGCTATAGGCTAACAGACAGACAGGTAGAGGAGACAGGCTAACAGACAGACAGGTAGAGGAGACAGGCTAACAGACAGACAGGTAGAGGAGACAGGCTAACAGACAGACAGGTAGAGGAGACAGGCTAACAGACAGACAGGTAGAGGAGACAGGCTAACAGATAGACAGGTAGAGGAGACAGGCTAACAGATAGACAGGTATAGGAGACAGGCCAACAGACAGACAGGTAGAGGAGACAGGCTAACAGATAGACAGGTATAGGAGACAGGCCAACAGACAGACAGGTAGAGGAGACAGGCTAACAGATAGACAGGTAGAGGAGACAGGCTAACAGACAGACAGGTAGAGGAGACAGGCTAACAGATAGACAGGTAGAGGAGACAGGCTAACAGATAGACAGGTATAGGAGACAGGCCAACAGACAGACAGGTAGAGGAGACAGGCTAACAGATAGACAGGTAGAGGAGACAGGCTAACAGATAGACAGGTAGAGGAGACAGGCTAACAGATAGACAGGTAGAGGAGACAGGCTAACAGACAGACAGCTAGAGGAGACAGGCTAACAGACAGACAGGTAGAGGAGACAGG
>NW_014592979.1:0-764 GCF_000485595.1 Priapulus caudatus | reverse complement strand
ACACACACACACACACACACACACACACACACACACACACACACACACACACACACACACACACACACACACACACTTACGCCAGAGCTTCTGCTAGTAAATGCAACCACGCGACGTATTCTTATGATTTCTTGATTTGCTCATAGCAAGGAGCTAGGTAGGGTATATCTAGCTAATTGGTTCATAGCACAGTCATGAGAGATGCCACTAGCGCCATCTAGCAGCAGTACGTATACACTAAACTATGCGGGCAACATTGGGCGTATATGAGTATATTTATTACAAATACGAATTTTTCACGTCATCCGTCCGGTACACATAGACATTTACGGTGCAACACACTGCGTGAATTCTTGCTGTCCATTGTACACTGCACGTTACTAGGACGAAACTGGGTCGGTCCTCTGTTGGGAGTGTTAGTGATATAGCGCTCTATAGGGTGAAAACACACGATGACACCGGCTGATTCAAACCAAGGACGTTCGCCAGCCCGATATGCGGCATGATATATTGCTAGCATTGTATGAATAGCTATAAGACTACAATACCTTAAAGACTACCTAAAAGACGACAAATTCGATATAGCAAAAGAAATCAGGCCGCAACAAACGAAGCTCACTAAAAGAATTTTTCCAGGAAGTAAGTAAGAGTGGATTACATTGGCTAAACCTAGGACGCGGTACTTACTAACATAAACAGAGAACGCAACGCCGACAAGGAGATATAGTAAGCGTATTGTTTATTAAAAAAAGGGGGGAAACGAG
>NW_014592978.1:0-764 GCF_000485595.1 Priapulus caudatus | reverse complement strand
GCTCAAAGTTGATACTCAAACTTGATACTCAAATTTCAATTTGAAAATTTGAAAATTTGATACTCAAATGTCTGAGTTTTCCATGAGTCAGCGGCATTTGGTTTTTGATAGCTAAACGTTATCGTAACGTAAAGAGACGTAACATACGTGTGGCCGTTATGTAAATTAATACGCCAGTATAACGTGATATTACCCATGCGGGCGTGCAAGGAAAGTATATCCTGGGAGTATTCGTATGCTGAAGGCCATTTTATTGGGTTTATAAATCAGAAATACTGTGAGAAATAACGAGAGTAGTCGAAAAGTGAGGTTTTTGGTTGGCGTATACCCTACAACACACATTGTTCTTACAACATACATAGCACCACTCCTATGCAGTGCAGTTACAACAGTAGCCGAGTTTATATAGGCAAAAATAATTATCATGGCATGAAAGAGTAGTATAATAATGCCATTAATTGTACAATGTTAAGAAATGAGTATGGTGCAAGAGTGAACACAACGAAACAATAACGCAACGTACCACTTACACCGGCTACTGTTGTAACTGCACTGCATAGGAGTGGTGCTATGTATGTTGTAAGAACAATGTGTGTTGTAGGGTATACGCCAACCAAAAACCTCGCTTTTTCGACTACTCTCGTTATTTCTCACAGTATTTCTAATTCTAGTAGTTCTAGTAGTTCTAATAACAGTAGTTCACAGTTTAATTCTAGTAGTCGTAACGTAAGTAAGGCTATCATATATATCTCTTATATAAAGGG
>NW_014592977.1:0-764 GCF_000485595.1 Priapulus caudatus | reverse complement strand
CTCTCTCTCTCTCTCTCTCTCCTCTCTCTCTCTCTCTCTCTCTCTCTCTCTCTCTCTTTCTCTCGCCCGCGCGCGCTCTCTGTCTCTGTCTCTCTCTCTCTCTCTCTCTCTCTCGCTGTGATGGCTGTATGTATGGTGGAGGAATAGACGGGTGATTGGCAGGAGGGGGTGCGTCGGTACGCACACGTGCAGTGGCCCCCGCGGGCAGTCCCCCGTGACTCCCCCTCCCCCCGAAGCGCTGTAGCCAGAGGAAATCCTGCTTCGTACAGTGTCCGGCTCTCCGCTTCTCTCCTTGCGGTTTGCACCTTTTTTCGAAGAAGACGACTCGCTCCTATTCGGGGAAAACCTTCCCCTCTGTTCGTCGTGAGTGCGAAAGGAGAATAGTGGAGCTGAGTAGGGAGTCGAGAGAGAAAGCCGTCAGTAGAGGAAGCCATAGGGAGAGAGAGACGCCATCAAGAGAGGAAGCGATTGTATGAGAGATGAAGGCACTTATTAAAGCGGAGGTTTACCCCCTAATAAACTTATTCTGATGCTGCTGTTGCTAGTGGTGGTGGTGGTGGTGGTGGTGGTGGTGGTACTGCTGCTGCTGCTGTTGTTGCTACTGGTGGTGGTGGTGGTGGTACTGCTGCTGCTGCTGTTGTTGCTACTGGTGCTGCTATTGTTGCTAGTGGTGGTGGTGGTGGTGGTGGTGGTGGTGGGGTGGTGGTGGTACTGCTGCTGCTGCTGTTGTTGCTACTGCTGCTACTGCTACTGCTGCTGCTGCT
>NW_014592976.1:0-764 GCF_000485595.1 Priapulus caudatus | reverse complement strand
TCCTCCTCTCTCCCCTCTCCCCGTGCTAGCATTCCGCTGGGGGGTGCTTATCACCGCCCCTCACTCCCTCTCCTCCCTCTCTCCCCCTCTCTCCCCTCCTCGCTCTCTCCCCTCCCCCGTGCTAGCATTCCGCTGGGGGTGCTTATCACCGCCCCTCACTCCCTCTCCTCCCCTCTCCCCCTCCTCCCTCCCCTCTCTCCTCCTCTCTCCCCCTCCTCCCTCTCCTCCTCTCTCTCCCCTCTCCCCGTGCTAGCATTCCACTGGGGTGCTTATCACCGCCCCTCACTCCTGTGTTTATGGCGTTCTAAAACCTCCACGTCCCATTAGTTCGTCGTCGGCTGGCGCTGATTGCGGCTGGCCCGGATGCTGCGGCGTCGCCCCTAGCAACGCATCAACGCGATGCGGATGCTGGGAGGATGCTGGGAGGAGGCTGGGAGGATGCTGGGAGGAGGTCTCCCGAGAGGTTGCTCGTCGGAGTGTGGTAGTTACGGGACCGTGGATGGAGGAGGAGGGGAGGAGAAGGAGAAAGAGGAGGAGGGGGAGGTTGCGGGACTGTAAGAGGAGGAGGAGGTAGAGGAGGAGAAGGAGGAGGATGTGGAGGAGGAGGAGGGAAGCAGGAGGATGGGAGGGGAAGGAGGAGGAGCAGGAGGATGGGGGAGAAGGAGGAGGAGGAGGAGGAGCAGGAGGATGGGAGGAGAAGGAGGAGGAGGGGAGGTTGCGGGACTGTAAGAGGAGGAGGGGGGAGAGGAGGATAAGGAGAGGGA
>NW_014592975.1:0-764 GCF_000485595.1 Priapulus caudatus | reverse complement strand
CTCGTACGCGCACGTGTGTGCTCGTACGTGCGCGTGTGTGCCCGTGCGTGCGCGTGTGTGCTCGTACGCGCGCGTGTGTGCTCGTACGCGCGCGTGTGTGCTCGTACGCGCGCGTGTGTGTGCTCGTACGTGCGCGTGTGTGCCCGTGCGTGTGCGTGCTCGTACGCGCGCGTGTGTGCTTGTACGCGCGCGTGTGTGCTCGTACGTGCGCGTGTGTGCCCGTGCGCGTGCGTGCTCGTACGCACGCATGTGTGCTCGTACGTGCGCGTGTGTGCCCGTGCGTGTGCGTGCTCGTACGCGCGCGTGTGTGCTCGTACGCGCGCGTGTGTGCTTGGACGCGCGCGTGTGTGCTCGTACGCGCGCGCATATGCCTGAACGGTCGTCGTCCACGGAGACAACGTTTTATGGTGGAAATAAGACGGAAGGAGTGCTAAAGTCATTTATATAAAGGACGTGTTTACCCACTTCTATAGCTGGCGATTTTGGTACGAGGTTTAGAACCCTCCGCCTCAGTTAACATCAACGGCGTTCTCTCTATCTTCTTCACATCCTTTGCCAACCTCTCGACCTTCTCAGCGTCTATAACATTGTTATCTCATATCCAGCCGCTATATAACCACCAGTTAATGTAATGATAATATCTATAACTAGTATAGGGGGTGTTTACAAATTCCGCGTGCCCATACCGAGTACACAGGCGTAACATACGCCATATAGTTGTTGTTGCAATTGTAGAAGCGATTCTAGCGTCCGACTTCTCTATA
>NW_014592974.1:0-764 GCF_000485595.1 Priapulus caudatus | reverse complement strand
GTATTATATATATATATCTTAGTGCAGTCTCGCGATTCGAGGCGCGTCTTATTTGCATAACAACGTCGTCACGACAACAATGGGTAGATATTTACACGCGCACACACACACCGCGCAATCCCACGTGGGAAACTTCCCCCGACTTTTCCCCAGGATCGACGTAAACTCGCATCTCGTAGAAACATAACATTCAGCTGCCAGCGAGCGTTACTGCCGCACTCCGGCAGCAGGGGGCAGCACCGTACAACCTTCGTCCGGCGAGGAGTGGTCACTGAACTATAACAATGTTATATTTTTATTTTTAACTATTGTTATAGTTCAGTAGAAGTGGTGCGTGACTCGACCATCGAAGCTGCTCAGGAAAGACTCGCCGCACGAATGACCTCTGACGTCATGCGAGCTCACGTACGTGTGCCATAATTACGGATACCGAGGTCGGGGCTTGGCAAAGCCGCGTTAGCAATAATATTTTCACACGCTCCTGGAAACTGTGGTTGATTCAAGATCATCGCTGCGTCGACGACTCGTTGCCATGGCGATAATCGAGATACGGAAGTTGATACTTTGTTCACAGTCCTGATTGGCTGTGGTGATGGCTGGCTGCACACACCTGTGTGAATCATGAAGGATGCTGACTGGTTGTACATACCTGTGTGATCATGAAGGATGATGGCTGGTTGTACACACCTGTGTGATCATGAAGGATGATGGCTGGTTGTACATACCTGTGTGATCATGAAGGATGATGGCTGGTTGTACATACC
>NW_014592973.1:0-764 GCF_000485595.1 Priapulus caudatus | reverse complement strand
TTCTAGCCGAGTTTGCAGCGCTCAAAGAGGAATGCGCCAGTCTGAGGCGGAGAATACAGGCCATCGAGAATGAAGTCAAAATGTAAGCAGTCGTGTGTGTCTTATCTTTGCTTACTCTACCTGCACTGTGCAGTGATTCTGTGTTACCAGCTTACCAATCTGTTACCAGCTTATTAATATAGGACTCGTAGAAAATATGATCTGATTAAAATAGTAATCTTCTTCTTGGGGTTTCAATCTTGCTGTGGGGTTAGGCCGAGATTTCATACCTTTTTATCAGGTCATGCACGGGGAATTGTGTGGTGATGTTGCCATGGCTACGTATCATTGTTGTCATCATTGTTGTCATCGTTGTTGTCATCATTGTTCTCATCATTCTCGTGATTGCTTTAGGTCTCGCACGGAGAATCGCGCGGCGACGTTGCCATGGCTACGTATCATTGTTGTCATCGTTGTTGTCGTGATTGTTTCAGGTCGCGCACGGAGAATCGCGCGGTGACGGACTTCAACAAGCTGCAGGAGTCGTACAGCGCGCTCGACACGCTGAAGGCAAAGCTGGAGACGAAGGAGACGACGATACGAAGCAAGCTAGATGACGCCTGGAAGGAGGGGGAGGCCTCCTCAACACAGGTGAGAGGAGGGAGAAGGAGGAGGAGGAGGAGGGGGAGGAGGAGGAGGAGGAGGAGGAGGAGGAGGCGGGGGGAGACGAAGGAGACGACGATACGGAAGCAAGCTAGACGACGCCTGGAAGGAAGGGGAGGCCT
>NW_014592971.1:0-765 GCF_000485595.1 Priapulus caudatus | reverse complement strand
GCGCGCGCACACACACACACACACACACACACACAGACACCAACACACATGCGCGCGCACACACACCAACACACACGCGCGCACGCACACATACGCGCACATACATGCACGCGCACACGCACTCGCCCATGCACGCATACATAACATACGCGCACATACACGCGCACATACGCGCCCATACATACACGCGCACACGCACTCGCACAGGCACTCGCACACGCACTCACGCACGGACGCACACACACCAACATACACGCGCGTACGCACACATACGGGCACATACACGCACGCGCACATGCACGCCCACATACGCACACATACTCGCACGCGCACACGCACTCGCTCATGCACGCCCATACACGCGCACATACGCGCACATACACGCACGCGCACACACACGCGCACATGCACTCGCCCACGCACTCGCACACGCACTCACGCACGCACGCACGCGCGCACACACGTATATATATACGTAATAAAGTGAAAACGTTAGTGCCTAATTATGTCTCCAGTTGTTGTCATTTCAATATTTACTGTGTGATTTAACTTGCATTTGGAAAACTGAACTTTATATATATATGTTTGTTTGTGTGTGTGTGTGTGTGTGTGTGTGCGCGCGTATGTATGTGTGTGGGCGTGTGCGTGTGCGTGCATGCGTGCGTATGTGTGTGCGCGTGTGTGTGTGTGTGTTTAGTACTGCTAGTAAACTCTAGAAATACTCACTGCGTTCCGTGCCATGGCCTCGCCTCGCTTCTATCGTTG
>NW_014592970.1:0-765 GCF_000485595.1 Priapulus caudatus | reverse complement strand
GAGAGAGAGAGAGAGAGAGAGAGAGAGAGAGAGAGAGCGAAAGAGAGAAAAGGAGAAAGAGGGATAGCATGAGAGAGCGCAGAAAGAGAGAGAAAGAGAGAAAGAAAGAGAGAGAGAGAGGCGCAGTTCTGTCGCTTGTGGATACCACTTGCCGACACGCCGCGTGTTTCAACGGCGCCCTAAAAACTCATAAGAACTGAATGGCGTCCTTGTTTACTACGACTGCCTTGACGGTCGCCGCTTCCTCCCGCGTCGCTCCGAAACGCACCTCCGCAGCGCCATTTTTATTACCGAACGAAACGGAAATGCTCTGATTGCGCTCCGTCAGCACATTCGCGCGTTTTCGGCGACGCATTTACGGGCGTTTTACGATTTCGCGCCAAATAGTCGCACCGTTGTTCGGCCGGGGCCGGCGCGCAGGATCGGGGGCGAGCGCAGGCGAACTCATAAAATCATTATCAGGATCGGGTGGCGCTGTAAAGGCGATAACGACGCTTCCGTGTCAGCACGGCGATGCGAGGGGGCAGGCCTTCCACCGACGTATCGGTTGCGCGACCTGATGTCTTAATTTGTTGATGGATCGCTCGGAGTGTCGGCGCAGCTGCGAGGAGGAGCTAGCCGCTCCGGCTTTCTCTCTCGCGCGCGCTCTCTCTCCACTCTCTCCCTCGATCTCTCATTCTCCCTTCTCTCCCCCGCTGTGTTGTGTGTGTGTGTGTGTGTGTGTGTGTGTGTGTGTGTGTGTGTGTGTGTGTGTGTCGTGTGTGT
>NW_014592969.1:0-765 GCF_000485595.1 Priapulus caudatus | reverse complement strand
GAGAGAGAGAGAGAGAGGAGAGAGAGAAGAGAGAGAGAGAGACGAGGGAGAGAGAGAGAGAGAAGTAGGGGGCGAGGAGGTAAATTTACAGCTTCTTTCCCGCCGTCATAGCATACCCACCGCGTCAGCCCCCTTCCCCTTCACCCTTCCTCTTTACCCTTCCCCTCCTCACCTTCTTCACATTCTCCAAGAACGACGACGAGATCGGCTCGAGGAGTCCTCTGTGGTGGCAGGCGATGTTAGACGAGGGTATCTCCATAGTGAACACGCCCTCCTCCTTACATTGATCCAAGAAGCTGGTGACGTCATCCTCGGGCCCGCTGATGCCCGTTGACGTCGATCCCAGGTCCATCATGGGAAGGACACCTTCCGGGATGCGCCGTGTCGCCTCCTCCAGCGGCATTCCTAGCGGGGCGACGGGATGCGCGGTCACGTGATGCCGGTTACTCGTCGAGACTCGATTTACGAGGTGCTCGTCTAAATCCTCGTCTCTATCTCCTTGTCTATATATCTATTCATCTCTATTTCTTCATCTCTATCTCCTCATCTCTATATCACGGTTTTTATCTCCACCCCCCCCCTTCATTTTTATCATTGTTTCTATCTCTTCGTGTCTATATAACTGTCTCCATCTCTCCTCATCATCTTTATTTCCTCATTTATATTAATCTATCTTTGCTAATATATTTCTTTATCGCAATCGACTATAGCTATTAACGCGCGTGTGCATGTGTACAGATATCACACAATATACATATATACCTA
>NW_014592968.1:0-765 GCF_000485595.1 Priapulus caudatus | reverse complement strand
TATATATATATATATATATATATCAGTAACTAGAAAAGGACAGAAACATTTTTTTTCTCAGACTTGTCTGATATGTGTATTACCTAATTTGCACAAGCTCTATAATTTTAAGTTTAGTATGTGTAGTTATAGGGTAGCTGTAGAATACTGCAGATGAGGTCATGGCTCCTGGTTTAACCTACTACTTATGTATAAATTGGAGGTCCACGCATGTTTTGTGTGCCATTTTATGTAGGTGAGTATCGCCGTCAATAATCTCTAAACATTGATGAGACCCATCTGGGACCATCTGCAGAAAAGTGTAAGTGCACACCTTCTTTATGTACCCCAGACACTCGGTTGATGATTTATACAGTGTTAGGTACGTGCGCGCAATTGTGAGCGTGCGTGGGTGTGTACATGGCAGTAATAATTCTGGCCGAAGATCAACGCTACGTGAGATAGTTACTAACACTACTGCTGTCAGGTAACAGCAGGTAACAGATGTCAAGGTGGAACTAAATTATAAAAAATATATTGAATGAGCAATAGAAAAATAGAGAAAAAAAGAAAGAAAAAAATGTAAAAAAGAAAAATAAATAAAATAAAATAAAATAGTGACAAATAAAGAATTGTGAAATTTAAGGCAGGTACCACGCGAGAAAGAGCGCGCGAGAGAAAGGGAGAAAGAAGGGGGGAGAAACAGAGAGACTATTTATGAGAGTGTAGACGGCCAAGGCAATTGGAGGACAAAGGAGCGCGTGTGAGAAAGTGCGGAGGGGGCGA
>NW_014592965.1:0-765 GCF_000485595.1 Priapulus caudatus | reverse complement strand
TGTGTGTGTGTGTGTGTGTGTGTGTGTGTGTGTGTGTGTGTGTGTGTGTGTGTGTGTGTGTGTGTGTGTGTGTGTGTGTGTGGGCATTTATATGCATGTGTGTATGTTTACGTGTACGCGTGCGTGTGCGTGTACGTGTACGTGTGCGTGTGCGTGTACGTGTATGTGCGTGCGTGCGTGTATACACACATAGACACATGTAACACTTTTAACATTTAAAACGCTCATACTTATATATGCTTGTGTAAGTAATAAACCAGAATGTTTTTTGCGTTGCGTATATTTTTTTGTAAAAAAAAAATGAAATACGTTCGTCACGGTGAATTAATGGAAGCGGTAATATTTTACACTAAGATATCAGGATATAAGCGGATAGCTGTTGATCTGCTACACTCACCCTTAGTGCGGCCGCCTCAAGGGATTTCATTGCATTCCTAATTCTGCTGTCTTTTTTTATTCCGACTGCAATATATATGTTATATTGATAGCATTTTGCCTACAAATCAAGCAATGTCCATAATTTTGCGACGAACGCGTTTACCGCGTTTAACTGATGAATTGCAGCATGATATATATATATATATCAAGAGCTAATAATATATTAATAATATTAATTATATATTATATTAATTATATATTAATTAATATATTAATTAATTATATATTAATAATATAATTATAATATTATTAGCTCTTGATATATATATATATATGCGCGCACGCGTGTGTGTGTGTGTGTGTATATGTGTGTGTGTGTGTGTGTGT
>NW_014592964.1:0-765 GCF_000485595.1 Priapulus caudatus | reverse complement strand
TGCACGCAAGCACGCAAGCACGTACGCACGCACGCAAGCATGTATGTACGCAAGCATGTATGCACGCACCCACCCAAGCACATATGCAGGCACCCACGCAAGCAAGTATGCACGCAAGCACGCAAGCACGTACTCACGCACGCAAGCATGTATGCACGCACCCACGCAAGCATATATGCAGGCACCCACGCAAGCAAGTATGCACGCACCCACGCAAGCACGAACGCACCCAAGCAAGCAAGTATACACGCACGCACGCACGCACGTATGCACGCACCACGCAAGCACGTATGCACGCACACAGTCACACACGCAAGCACATATGCACGCACCCATGTATGCACGCACCCACGCAAGCATGTATGCACGCACCCACGCAAGCACGTATGCACGCACCACGCAAGCACGTATGCACGCACCCACGCAAGCACATATGCACCCACGCAAGCACGTATGCACCCACGCAAGCACATATGCACGCACACACGCAAGCATGTATGCACGCAAGCACGCAAGCACGTATGCACGCACCCACGCAAGCACGTATGCACGCACCCACGCAATCACATATGCACGCACACACGCAAGCATGTATGCACGCAAGCACGTATACACGCACCCACGCAAGCACATACGCACGCACCCACGCAAGCGCGTATGCACGCACCCACGCAAGCATGTATGCACGCACCCACGCAAGCACATACGCACGCACACGCACGCAAACAAGTATGCACGCAAGCACGCAAGCGCGTATGCACGCAC
>NW_014592963.1:0-766 GCF_000485595.1 Priapulus caudatus | reverse complement strand
CTACTGATGCTGTGTTGCTGCTGCTGCTACTGATGCTGTTGTTGTTGCTGCTGATGCTGTTGTTGCTGCTGCTGCTACTGCTGCTACTGCTGCTGCTGTTACTGATGCTGTTGTTGCTGCTACTACTAATGCTGTTGTTGCTGCTGCTACTACTGATGCTGTTGCTACTGCTTCTGCTGCTGTTGCTGCTGTTGCTGCTGCTACACCCTGCTCACCCCGCTGATGTTATTAGCGGACGCTCCTTAACGACGCATAATGGAGGAGGACGCTGGAGAAGGAATTCTGCTCACGTCTGACCCAGTTGGGGGGAATCAGAGAGAGAGAATCTTCCCCGTGGGGGTACGAACAAGGAAGCTGAGGATAGCATCCTCCCCGTAGAAGTACCAACAAGGAAGCTGGGGATAGCATCCTCCTCATGAAGCAAGGATGAAGAAGCTGTAAATAGCATCCTCCCCATGAAGCAAGGATGAAGAAGCCGTAGAAAGCATCCTGCTTGCGCGGAAAGAACGAGGAAGCTGGGAATAGCATCCTCCTCAAGAGCTCCCGGGGATGCGGAACTACACCACAGCATCTTACGGCGCCGAAGAAGCCATAACGACGACGCTATTCGGTACTGATGAAGAAGCTGATGACAGCATTGTAACGCCTAATGAGTAAAACCATAGTAATCGCGGGTGATGCTGCAGGCGGACGAGGCGGAGGGAGGGAGGGGACGAATGGTAATAGCATCTTTAGTAGTAGTAGTAGTAGCAGTAGCAGTAGTAGC
>NW_014592962.1:0-766 GCF_000485595.1 Priapulus caudatus | reverse complement strand
ATTTATATGTAGATATAGAGATTGCTCCGCGCGCTTCTGTAATGTTCAATCGAGAGTACAATAAAAAAGAAGATCGTCTACAATAAAGATCGTACATAAAAGATCGTCTGCTCATGCTCTCCCCACGCCACACCGCCATCTAACAATCGCGCGTACTCTCACTAAGTATTAATTAGCAACCAATTAAATATTCCGTGCAATGCGGAGAACGGCATTCGAACCAATATTTGCTCCGCGTGCGACAATGCACGACGAGGAAGAGGAGGAGGGTGTGAGGGGGTCGGGTGAGGACGCCCGGGCGCGCAACAAAGCCATTATGTGTGTTGTACGCGGCCATTTTACGCACTCGTCCGCTTATCGAGCCGAAATCACCGCCTTTGCACACACGATTCCCACCGCATGCAAGAGAGAGCGACGCCGCGCCGAAATTTTTATGTAACTTACTCAACCTCGTCGGTCCCGCGCGATGCGCCCTGCTCGCCGCTGTGGGAACGACGGGTTCTGGAATGCGGTCGTAGCCGTAGGCGGTGTTTTGTCAAGCGAGCAGCCGCGCCGCACTGCGATGACTTCTGCTATTCTGTCAGCGCTGCGCATCAGGCCGATGCTATTGTTCGCCCGGTATTTGTGCCGGCGGCCCGCGCGACCCCTTCGAGTCACCTCCGAGGATCACCTCTCTCTCTCTCTCTCTCTCTCTCTCTCTCTCTCTCTCTCTCAGGTAGACGGTAGAGATGCGTGAGAGAGAGAAGGGAGGGCGAGAGAGAGAGAG
>NW_014592961.1:0-766 GCF_000485595.1 Priapulus caudatus | reverse complement strand
CTGCTGCTGCTGCTGCTGCTGCTATACTACTACTGCTGCTGCTGCTGCTATACTACTACTGCTGTTGCTGCGGCTATACTACTACTGCTGCTGCTGCTGCTATACTACTACTGCTGTGGCTGCTGCTATACTACTACTGGTGCTGCAAATTTATTGCTACATCATAATAACACGAAATCCTCTCTCGACAATTAGAATTTTCTTGCTGCGCTGTGATGATGGGAATTCCTCACTCCTAATGTTGATTCGGGGTCGACGCACTACGTCGGTCGCTCTTGTGTACATGCAGTGTTACGTAAATGCACCAGGTTCGTTAAGCGTCTCTCTTCCGCGGCAGGCGATGAACAGGTCCCTTCCCAACGTCATCCTCGGAGGCTTCGGCACGTCATCTACGGGCTCGGGCCAGGCGCTGTCCGTGGGAGGTGAGCACACAGAGGTGAACGTGGACCAAGCATCCGAGATGATCACGAATGCTAACAGCATCATCATCACTCCAGGGTAAGCTCAGGTTTCTCGAGGGCAGAGTATGCAGGGTAGTCTACGTCAGCATCTGGTAGGGTAGTGTCTGTCAGGGTGTGGCAGGGTAGGGTACGTCAGGGTATGGTAGGGTAGTGTACGTCAGGGTATGGTAGGGTAGGGTATGTCAGGGTAGGGTAGGGTAGGGTATGTCAGGGTAGGGTAGGTTAGGGTCTGGTAGGGTAGGGTACGTCAGGGTCTGGTAGGGTAGGGTATGTAAGGGTAGGGTAGGTTAGGGTACGTCAGGGTA
>NW_014592960.1:0-766 GCF_000485595.1 Priapulus caudatus | reverse complement strand
TAAAAAATAATGTCAAAATAAAATAAATAATGAAAATAAATGTAGAAACATAGAATAAGGCGTTAAATTTCAATCGGCAAGCTTTCGATAGTATCTAGCCGAATTATTTATTATTTTATGTGCGCTATGTACATCTATGTACTATATTATTCTATGTACTATATATTATTCTATGTACTATATATTCTATGTACTATATATTATTTTATGTACTATATATTCTATGTACTATATATTATTTTATGTACTATATATTCTATGTACTATATATTATTCTATGTACTATCTAGATCTCTGTTCATTACTGGCGATAAAATGATTATTTTATGTACGCTGTGTAATGTGTAGGCGCCCCCATTGTCCCTGCCACTAATCCGCGTCTGCTTTTGCCGTCAGGTAGTGAGCGCCGCGGACCGCCAGGGGGCGCCGACGACAGCGACATCTGCAGCTGCGCCGCGTCGCTATTCGCCCGCCACCTGGTGTCGATCTACTCGAGGTGAAACGCCGTCGTCGGGCGGACAGGGGGCGCCACGTGTCGGCTTTCATCGCTCGGAGTTTAGTTTCGTCTGCTTCGCGCGTCTGCCGGACGTCCGCTTGTTTTGCGTTGTCGACGCCCCCCGTGTGGGGGGTCTGTGTGCCCCGCCCCTCCCTCCCGCAACCCTACCACGCCCCAGCCTCTTCCACTGACCAGCATCCGGGGGAAAACCCCCTCCCTCCATCCCAGGCCATAATAAAAATATTGTTTGTTTGCCCTCACCGACCGACC
>NW_014592959.1:0-766 GCF_000485595.1 Priapulus caudatus | reverse complement strand
GAAGAGCGGGAGCAGGGAAGTCGGAGGAAGGAGAGATGGAGGAGAGAAGGACGAGAGGAGGAGTAGAGAGGAGAGATTGAGAGAGGAGAGGCGGAAGCGTAGGAAGGGGAGGAGGAGGAGGAGGGAGAGGAGAGAGTTCTGGGAGAGAATGATGAGAGAGAGAGGAAGGGAGGAAAGAGGAAGAGCGGGGAAGAAGAGGAGGAGCAGGGAAGAGGGAGGAGGAAAAGCGAGAGAAGGAAAAGAAGCAGGAAAGGGGGAGGAGGAAGAGAGAGAGAGAGAGAGAGAGAGGAAGATGAGGAGTAGGGAAGAGGGAGGAAGAAGAGAGAGAAAGGAAGAGGAGGAGCAGGGAAGGGGGAGGAGGAAAAAAGGAAGAAGATGAGCAGGGAAGGAGGGGAGGAAGAGGGAGGGTCGAAACCCGCAGATGCACTGGGCAGAAGTATGGTGGGAAAAGAGGGGAGGAGGGGAGTGATGGTGGGAAGGGCTGGGGGAGAGGACCGTACGAGGTCGGGGGGACGAGGGCGGGGACGTGGACGGTAGACATACATATGCCGCAAGGCAAACAATAAACAGCAGATTGACGTAAAATATAAGCTAAAAAACACCAACCCTTGTTGCATTCTATTTGCATGTAATTAATCGTAAATTGACTTAGCGATATGGTAATTACACTAATTAAGCGTTAATATAAACATGAATTTTTTTTCTCTGTTCGTGTTCCTTCTCCTTCTCTCTCTCTATTTCTCTCTCTCTCTCTCTCTCTCTCTCT
>NW_014592958.1:0-766 GCF_000485595.1 Priapulus caudatus | reverse complement strand
ACACACACACACACCACACACACAGCACCACACACACCACGACACGACCAAACTCTTTTCTCTTTCTCTCTCTTCCTCTCTCTCTCTCCCCCTCTCTCTCTTCTCTCTTCTTCTCTCTCGCTCCTCATCTCTCTCTCTCTGCTCTCTTGTCTCGTTCATCTCTTGTCTGTCATTTCTCTCATTTATCTCCTTTTTCTTTCTCTCTCTCTCTCTTCTCTTCTCTCCTCTGCAGTGCTGTCTCTTTCTCTCTCTCTCTGTCTTCTCTCTCTCTCTTCTCTCTCTCTCTCTCTCGCTTTGCGCACGCTCTTCTCTCTCTCTCTCTCTCTCTCTCTCTCTCTCACACACACCTCTCTATCTACCCCCTTCTCTCTCGCTCTTCTTTTCACTCAACCCTCTCTCTCTATTCCTCTTTCTCCCCTGCTCTCTCACCCCTCGCTCTCTCTCTTCTTTTCTCCCTTCCTCTCTCTTCTCCTCTCAATTCTCCCTCCTCTCTCTTCTCCCCTCCCCTCTCTCTCCTCCTCTCAATTCTCTCCTCCTCTCTCTCTTCTCCTCTCCCCTCTCCCTCCTCCTCTCAATTCTCCCTCCTCTCACTTCACCTCGCCTCTCTCTCCTCCTCTCAATTCTCCCCTCCTCTCTCTTCTCCCCTTCCCTCTCCCTCCTCCTCTCAATTCTCCCCTCCTCTTACTTCACCTCGCCTCTCTCTTCCTTCCTCTATCTCCCGCTCTCTCTCTCTCTCTCTCTCTCTCTCTCTCTCTCTCTCTCTCTC
>NW_014592957.1:0-766 GCF_000485595.1 Priapulus caudatus | reverse complement strand
AAAGCGGTAAAGTTAAAGCGGTAAAGTTAAGTAAATCGGTAAAGTTAAGCGGTAAAGTTAAGTAAATCGGTAAAGTTAAAGCGGTAAAGTTAAGTAAAGCGGTAAAGTTAAAGCGGTAAAGTTAAAGCGGTAAAGTTAAGTAAATCGGTAAAGTTAAAGCAGTAAAGTTAAGCGGTAAAGTTAAAGTTATAAAGTTAAGTAAAGCCATAAAGTTAAAGCGGTAAGTTACGGGATGGGTGGATGGGTGGAGTTGCGATCTGCGATGTGCGTTTGCGCGTCTGAGTGTGTGCACACGTGCGTGCGTGCATACGGAGAGGAACAGCGCCACGATGCGTGTACAAACTTGGCGTGTAGCGGTGGTCGCTGCCAGTGAGTGCTGACGCCAAGGTGCTCGTCGCTTGGAGAACCTCAGCAATTAGAGAGGGCGTCGTCTCCGATGACCGGTCAGACAATGGTGATCATTAGTCGGACCTTCCGCATTGTGCACGGACGGAGCTGGTGGGCCGGCGTATGAGAATTACAGGAGGTGGTGAGGCGCTCAAGCCGTCCGCGGCCGCTGGGTCTCTCCCTTCTGTGCCGTCTCTGGTCTGGTTGCAAGCTACTCCTCATCGTGCTCATCTCAACTGTCACTCGTTCTCGTCTCTCCAGTGTCGTCCTCTTGCTTACCGTAGGCTGCGTCTGTTCTCGCTCTGTACATGCTGGCTCTCTGCCTGCCTCTCGCGCTCCGTCTCGTCCTCTTCTCTCGTGCTTTTCTTTCTCCTCCGTC
>NW_014592956.1:0-766 GCF_000485595.1 Priapulus caudatus | reverse complement strand
GTGTGTGTGTCTGTGTGTCTGTGTGCCCTCGATATGCACACCTTCAATGTAATCACTACCTAAGATTCATGTGCGGTTACATATGACGGAACGACGAAAGTATCGTTATACGTTATTTCCTTCGTCCGCGTTACTTTTAACAAGCTATATTATTAGATCCTTATGCATAATATTGCAAGCGTTTACGTATGACGTTGTGTATATGGTGAATAGACGGCCTGGGGCTATAGCTCGTGCGTGTCGATTAACGATAGAAACACGTCTATTTTCTATTTTCTACGGATAGCTGCATAACGGACAAGCCGTTCTATCGCGTTCTAATGCTGAAGAAATGCCTTCTGCTGCAGACAGACACGTGAACTATAGACGCGAGGATCTCCACGCCGTGTGATATATGTACCCAGCCTCGCGCGCCGTCGCGAGCTGCGAACACATATACCGGAGATTACCCGCGGTTCGAACGTCTCGACGGGCGCGCAAAATCTGCGCTTCTATCGACGCTGTCGTTTTCGCCGAAAAGGCTCAAACCGCGAAGTTCGATGCGCCATTCATTACATCCGAGGCGTGGATGGGTATTAAGCGGGCCATCAAATGGTGTTTAGTGCTCGCGCCTAACTATTTACTTCACACTAATTACCCCACCGCAGAGAAATTCAAAGCCGGTCAGCTTCGGCTGCGCGCTGCTCCCGCACGTTATCAATCGCCGTCGGTATTTTGTTAGGCGTGGGTTTGTTCGCGGTCCCGCCGGTGTCGTCTGCTAGTGTTG
>NW_014592955.1:0-767 GCF_000485595.1 Priapulus caudatus | reverse complement strand
ACACATACACACGACGCACGCACGCAAACACACACACGCACATGCACACACGCAAGCGCGCATGCAAGCAAGCAATTCGCGGATACATTGAATCAAGATTGAATATAATATCCAAGATACTTGCATTTTATTCTAACCCAAGTGGGTTCGATTTCTATCATTAAATTTTATTAGACAAATAAGATCTGCAGTAACAAAATGCGGACTCTGAGTCTGTCCCTCATGAGATCCCTTAAATCACCTCCTGATGCGAAGCATGACCCGAATTTCGTTACGAGCTTGGATCTCGTTCGTCCTTTTATGTCAGATTAAAATTGCATTACTATCAACCGATAACGGAATCTCGCGATACCTTGCTTATCTATCACGCGTCATTACTATAACGAATGCCCGCCAAGAAATTAGAATAATATTGGTGTCATAATCATGGCGACGCCCTATAGCCAAGGGCAAAAACTTACAAATAATACGGCGAGGCTGTGCATGCGCATCTCGGCATTGTTACCAGCGCTATAATTCCATAAATTGATATCTTGTTTGTCGGCTTGGGTGACACCCATGCAGCACTCCCACTCCCGGACGACGCCAACGCGGCAACATCAATTTTATAACTGCGTTTATTTATTTATTTATTATTATTTGCTATTTCGAACCAGAGTAACGTCGTCAATGAACAAAAATAAACCGTTGGTAATAATAATAAATAAATATATATATATACATATACTGTATATATATATATATATATATATATATATATATATATA
>NW_014592954.1:0-767 GCF_000485595.1 Priapulus caudatus | reverse complement strand
GCAATCTTCAAACAAAGCTCGCCGCCATGGGAACGGATACGCTACTACTTCAAGTAACAAGACATTATCCAGATCTTCCTGCCTCATTTTTCGGAGGTATTTAATTCCTTCTTTCATCACATCTTGCTTAATAAAGAAAGAGCCAACTGAAGGTCTTCCCAAGACTTTTTCTTATCGCGCGGCTGACGCAACAAATAGGCAGGATGATAGGTAACGACCACAGGAATATCTAAACCTTCTAACTGATGAGGCCGTCCGCGAAGGCGCGCTAGTGGTTCAGTCGTTTGCAATAGATGTTGTGTTGCTATGCGCCCAACGATCACTATCACAGATGGCTTAACCACCGCGATTTGACGCATGAGATAAGCGTTACAAGCCCGCATCTCATCCCGCTTAGGGTCACGACTATTCGGAGGACGGCATTTCACCGTATTGGCCAGATATACCGCGGACCGATCTAAACCCGCTGCTGCCAGCATATTATTTAGCAAGACGCCTGATTTACCCACAAAAGGGGTTCCTTGAATATCTTCCTCCTCTCTTGGCGCATCACCAACAATCATCCACCTCGCATTATTTACACCCTTCCCGAACACCGCTTGCGTTCGAGTATCGTGTAACTCACAACGCTTGCAAGTAGCGACGACAGATTGCAAAGCTTGCCAATCCAAAGAGGAATAATCTGCAAATTCCCCTTCTGGAGTATCTGAATCAGAAAGTGCTCGTTCAACCGTGATATCACTTTTTGCGACCTGGGCTGACACTGC
>NW_014592953.1:0-767 GCF_000485595.1 Priapulus caudatus | reverse complement strand
CTCACTCTCTCTCTCTCTCTCTCTCACTTTCTCACTCTGCCTTTCTCTTTTCTTGCTCTCGCTGTGTCTCTTTATCGCTCTTTCTCCGAGTGTGTGTGTGTGTGTGCGTGCGTGCGTGCGTGCTTGCGTGCGTGCGTGCGTGCGTGCGTGTGTGTGTGTGTGTCTCTCCCCCTCTCCCTCCCTCTTTTCTCTCTCTCTCTCACTCTTTTCTCTCTCTCCCGCCTCTCTCTCCATCTCTCCCTTCTTCCTTTTTTCTCTCTCTCTCTCCCTATCTCGTGGGTTTAACACACTGACCGGTGCGTGTTTCAGGGCTGGCACGCCAGCGGGAGGCCCGTGTACTTGCCGCGGCTGCGAGGCTCGGGATTGGACGAGGCGTTAGACACGTGGGCGTCGTATCTCGCTCGCGTTCTCGCTGTGCTGCGCTTCAGTGGAGTAGAGTTCAACGTCGTGTCGACGCAGCGAGGGCAGCGCCTGATGCGTGCGCTGGAAGAGGTACGTACACGCACGCACGCACGCACGCACGCACGCCTGCACGCACGCTGGAGGGGGTGCACACGCACACACGCACGCACGCTGGAGTAGGTACGCACGCACGCTGGAGGAGGTACGCACGCACGCACGCTGGAGGAGGCACGCACGCACGCACGCTGGAGGGGTTACGCACGCAGCACGCACGCACGCTGGAAGAGGTACGTACACACACGCACGCACGCTGGAGGGGGCACGCACGAACGCACACTGGAGGGGGTACGCATGCACGCACGCAC
>NW_014592952.1:0-767 GCF_000485595.1 Priapulus caudatus | reverse complement strand
AGGATGATGCGTTAATACTGTTGAGGTTTGATTGTGTGACAGCGTAGCTCTACCGGTGGTACATGTATAGCTACTTGTAGCGGGAGTGGAGGGGCTTCACCGGTAGAGCTGGCTTGTAGCGGGAGTGAAGGGGCTTCACCGGTAGAACTAGTGGTAGCGATCATGCTCGGGTTATACGGCCGTTGTTACGTAAGTACGTGGGCGGGGCGGTCACCAAGTCTGCTTTATTGCATGCGTAGTACAAGATCGTTTATGGTACACGCGCTTTAGGGCTGGATGCAGTGCATGCTTGGATTCGCTTCGATATAGTTGGTGCGCTGGTTTATCGAGCTTTTTATGTATGCAACGAATGAAGTCGTATTTTATCCGAGACTCCATCCCCATGGGAAAGAATCCCCACCAGTTATCTCTTTAAGTCGTAGTGTAATGATAAAGCTGTGGAAGCATTGTAAAGGGAGGAATTCGTCGCAGTATAAGTGTGCGTAGAATCGGCAATCATTGACCGCTCGGAGCTGCTCGCGTTTAAATATTCCCATGCGACGTCGCGTGGAATGGAAAGCAGGGGTTTCTTTCCTCATTTGCTTTCTTAATCCCACCGTGTAAGCCGACTCACCAGACTCGGCAACGACATTAATTAGAAAGCCGATATATATGCATGTAAGTGTGCGCATGCGCGCTTAGCCGGACTGTACTCGCGCATAAATCTTCAGAGCGCGAGAAAGTCTCAGATGTAAACAAAAAAAGTTCAGATGTCCGTCGTCCTATCC
>NW_014592951.1:0-767 GCF_000485595.1 Priapulus caudatus | reverse complement strand
GTGCGTGCGTGCGTGCGTGCGTGCGTGCGTGCGGGGCGTGCGTGCGTGCGTGCGTGCGTGCGTGCGTGCGTGCGTGCGTGCGTGTGTGTGTGTTCTTGTCTCTAGCATCGTGATGAGCTCTCACAGATGCGGAGGCTGAGATAGCAACGAGCAGCGATGACGTCACCACCTCCTCCCCTGCCTGCCTTTGTTGTGTACCGCCACCGCTCGCTATCCCGGGGGTGGGGAGGAAGGAGGCAGAGGAGAGAAGTCCTCCTCCTTTGCCACCTTTTTTTCTTCCCCCACCTCCTGTTCCTGCTCCTCTCCTCCTCCTTCCCTCCTCCTTCTCGCTCCTCTCTACTTCGCCCTCCCCACCTCCTCCTCCACCTCCTCCTCCTTCCTCCCCTCCTCCTCATCCTCCTCCTCCTCTACCTCCACCTCCTCCTCCTCCTCCTCCTCTACCTCCTCCTCTTCCCTCTCCTCCTCCTCATCCTCCTCCGCTTCCTCCACCTCCTCCTCCTCCTCCTCCACCTCCTCCTCCTCCGCTTTCTCCTCCACCACCTCCTCCACTTCCCCCTCCACCACCTTCCTCCCTTCCTCCCCTCCTCCCCCTCCTCCCCCTCCTCCTCTCTCATCAGATGCCCCCGCACCACCCCCGTCACGGCGGCGGCGGCGGCGGCGTCTGAGAGAAAGACGGACGAGCCTTTTGTCTAATGTTCTTCGCCATCAATTATATTTAACACGTTCTCCGTGCCGCCTGCTAATCTCGCACTGACAGCAACAAGGCC
>NW_014592950.1:0-767 GCF_000485595.1 Priapulus caudatus | reverse complement strand
CGTGCGTGCGTGCGTGCGTGCGTGCGTGCGTGCGTGCGTGCGTGCGTGCGTGCGTGCGTGTGTGTGTGGATGCGGTTGCTAAGCGAGGAGTGCAGCGCTCCTACAGCCTCCTAACGAGTACCACCGTACCACGGTGTCGCTACTGACTAACGCAGCTCAAGAGCTTTCGTGCGAACTTCTCGAGCGAGGTTCGTGCGTTTCCGAAACGGGCACGTCGTTGGGGCAGGGTTACGTCGCGTCGTCGGCCATGTTGCGTCACGTCGTCGGCGGTGTTGCGTCACGTCATCGCCCATGTTACGTCAGTCGTCGGCGGTGTTGCGTCATGTCGTCGGCCATGTTACGTTATGTCGTCGGCCATTTTGCGTCACGTCGTCGGCCATGTTGCGTCACGTCGTCGGCCATGTTGCGTCACGATGTCGGGTTTCGTGCGGTGGCGCTACTTTACGCGAACATTAAAATTTACGCTGACGTAGAAGTTGATTGCTGCTCAATGATGTTTGATGCTGTTCTCTTCTCGCAATCTCAGAAGATGATCAAAGCGAGGAGACGGACGCCGCGAGCAATTACGCTAGCTCTGTAAGATGTCCGTAATTGTCACTGCTGCTGCCGACAACTATTTCTAACGTCATTACTAACATTTCTAAAAACTCTCTCGAGCATCTCTGAGTTTTTTCCTCGCATCCTTACGCATGGGAAATGCAAAATGGATATATATATATATATATATATATTTATGTTGCAATTTCCACGCGTTCTCTCTCTCTCTC
>NW_014592949.1:0-767 GCF_000485595.1 Priapulus caudatus | reverse complement strand
CTTTTCTTTTTCTTTTTTCTTTTTTTCGCGTCGTCGTCGTCGTCGTTGTCGTCTACCCCAGCAATCATGCATGATGACTACGTGTGTGCCTGGGTGCGTGGGTGTGTGTGTGCGATCGTGCGCGCGTGCGTACGAGCGTGCATGCGAACCTGCGTACGTGCGTGCGTGCATGCGAGCGTGCGTGCGAACCTGCGTACGTGCGTGCGTGCGAGCGAGCGAGCGGTACGTGCGTGCGAGCGTTCGTGCGTGCCTGCGTGCGAGCGTTCGTGCGTGCGAGACAGCGTGCGTTCCTGCGTGCGTGCCTACGTGCGAGCGTTCGTGCGTGCCTGCGTGCGAGCGTTCGTGCGTGCGAGACAGCGTGCGTTCCTGCGTGCGTGCCTACGTGCGAGCGTTCGTGCGTGCCTGCGTGCGAGCGTTCGTGCGTGCCTACGTGCGAGCGTTCGTGCGTGCGAGACAGCGTGCGCTCCTGCGTGCGTGCCTACGTGCGAGCGTTCGTGCGTACGAGACAGCGTGCGTTCGTGCGTGCGTGCGTGCGTGCGTGCGTGCGTGCGTGCGTGCGTGCCTGCGTGTTTGTGTATTTGTTCCTGAGGGCACCAGCTGAGCTCGGAACTATTGTTCGATCGCGCAGGCAGCAGCACCTAAGCCTGATCGCTACAATATAAGACTAAGAGCGAGCTTAATCATAATCCGCTAGCACAGCGAGTAATTATCCAGATCTCACTTCGATCTCACCATCGACGTCCGCCCACGCCCACCGCCCCCGCGCA
>NW_014592947.1:0-767 GCF_000485595.1 Priapulus caudatus | reverse complement strand
GTAAATGTTGATCATGAAGATAAAACAATCGCCCTTCAAGTTGGTATTTTCCCACTAACTGCTGTAAAAACTTTTTATAATTGCGATATGGCCTATCCATGGGGTGATGTTTGAAAACCAAAGAAGTATCACGCGGCGCATTGATAGCAAAAGACGCAACGACCTCTTCTATAAAGTCTGTCACATCATGATAGGGTGAATGAGATAGCTGAAAATCATTATGTACTTGTAGTGGTACAAAGAAATATTTCTTTTTCCACTCTTTCATTAAGGAATCGGTAACTACTTTTTTCCATCAGATGGTAGTAAGGTTTTTTTATCAACCAACCCTGCAACCAAAGAAGCCCCTGCTTAAGAGGGTGTAAACATCGATGATGTTGATAGTGCCGAAAAATAGGACGACCAATATACTGTGCCAAACCATAAATAACGGAAAATAGCATTGATTTAAAAAACTGCCCTTTTATTGTTGGTTTTTCAAGCTCAATTTTTGCCTCATCCAGGAGGAACACTTCATTAGTGTAATAGGACGCATCCTTCATCATTGGGGAATTACCATTTACACCACCCTTCTCGAGCGTAATGAAACTTGGTCTTAGGTAACCCTCTTCAAACACATAAACCTCAATGTTTCTTGGCCTAAAAACTTCCTGAATAGCTAATTTATGGTATGCACGTTGATCTCCGAACAAAAAAACATTGCTTATCTTTTTATCCGTGACAAGTTTATCTAAGTATTTAACCCAATCCTCAAGCTTACCTCTATA
>NW_014592946.1:0-767 GCF_000485595.1 Priapulus caudatus | reverse complement strand
TGAAAGAACGCACAGTAAACAGCGGGGACAACGTGTGCTTTGGCGGTTAGTTTAGCAAGGCATTATAGTCGGTCGTAATTGTGTTCATGATTGTTTGCTACGTCCGTGACATTACCTATATAGCGCAGTTGCGCTGAGGGAGTGTGTGTGTGTGTAGTCGTGGTGAGTTGCAAAACGGAAACGTACTGCCGTGTCTTTCCCGAATGTTGGATAATTGCGCGTGTTCGTGCGTTCGTGCGTGCGTGCATATGTGTGTGTGCGTGCGTGCAGATGTGTGTGTGCGTGCATGCATGCCTGCTTGCGTGTGTGCGTGCGTGCGCGTGTGTGTTATTGCGTGCGTACGTACAAGCGTATACATAAGTACGTGTGTAGGTACGCATGTGTGTGTGCATGCCTGCCTGCGCTGCGCGCGTGTGTGCGTGTCTGCCTGCGCGCGTGTGTGCGTGCCTGTCTGCACGTGTGCGTGCATGCGTGCGTGCATTTGGGTAGGCGGTCAGCAACACCACTACTACTTACTGCCCCCGTCGTTTGTTTTAAAATAAACTTTAAAAAAAGTATATATATATATGATTTATAATTATGATAATAAAATTATATGATGATATATAAGATTTGCCCCCGTCGTTTGTTTTATAACAAAATTAAAAAAAGTATATATATATATATATATGTGATTTATATGATAATATATGATGATATATAAGATTTGCCTTGCTGTCGCATCGTCTGGCATCGCAGCTACACTACTTGCAGGGGGTCGTACAGCA
>NW_014592945.1:0-767 GCF_000485595.1 Priapulus caudatus | reverse complement strand
ATTCAGCCTGGCATAAAACTTTAAAACTTCTCGCCCCGTCATCGCCTGTTGAAAGGCGACGCTTTCGGGTAGAAAACCGAGCCGCCCCCGGCCTGCCACAGATGAATTTTCAGATGGATTATTACCCAGCGTTGGCTCAACTCGGCCAGCGTACCGCAGGCCACCAATCGGCCATGCTTCATGATGGCGATGCGATCTACTCGGGCTTCGAAGGCATTCAGCGCATGCGAACAAATTAGCGACGTAATACCGCTGTCTTTCATGTCGCCGATGATGCGGTAAAAATGCTGACGCAATGACGGATCAAGCCCGGTAGTCGGCTCATCTAACAACAGCAATTGCGGGTCGCCGAGCAAAGCTTGCGCCAGACCCAGCCGCTGGCGCATGCCTTTAGAGTAGGTTTGCACACGTTTATCGGCCGCTGCTTCCAGATCAACTTTTTCTAGCAATGGCTGACATTGACTGAGCGGACTTTTATTAAGCCTGGCATAAAACTTTAAAACTTCTCGCCCCGTCATCGCCTGTTGGAAGGCGACGCTTTCAGGTAGAAAACCGAGCCGCCCCCGGCCTGCCACAGATGAATTTTCAGATGGATTATTACCCAGCACATTCACCCTGCCCTGGCTTGCCCGCGTCAGGCCCAACATGAGTTTCATTAAAGTGGTTTTGCCCGCACCATTATGGCCGACCAGCAGCAGGCATTCGCCCGCGCTCACGTTCAAATCAACATTGTTGACCACTGTACTATCACCATAGCGTTTGACCAC
>NW_014592944.1:0-767 GCF_000485595.1 Priapulus caudatus | reverse complement strand
TACAGGGATATACAGCTATGTACATGTATATACATGTATATACAGCTACACATAGGCATATACAGGGATATACAGATATATACAGCTATATACATGTATATACATCTATATATAGCTACACATAGGCATATACAGGGATATACAGGTATATACAGCTATATACATGATTGTATCATCTATATACAGCTACACATAAGCATATACAAGGATATACAGCTATACACATGTATATATATATATATATATATATCTATATACAGCTACACATAGGCATATACAGGGATATACAGCTATATACGAGCTACACATAGGTATATACAGGGATATACAGGTATATACATCTATATACATGTATATACATGTATATACATCTATTATACAGCTACACACAGGCATATACAGGGATATACAGGTATTCACAGGTTTATATACATATACACAAGTATGTAACGGTAGCCACACTATCTGTCAACAAGGTGATACTGCAACCAAACACGTACAGGAACAGGCACTCACAGGTAGGTATAATCACGTACAGGTATGGGTGATGATAGGTAGGTAATCAGGTCGCGTGACGACACACTGCAGTGGCGCTGCGCTCCCGCCTGTTTGATGGATCACCTTCATTACACTTCTTCATCAGCGTCATTACTGCATGGTAGCATTAGATGGATATATATATACTCTTACGTGTCACACTCTAGCCGGCTACCGTTCTCCCCGTACCACTACCAATAACCCCATATATATATAATATATATATATAT
>NW_014592943.1:0-767 GCF_000485595.1 Priapulus caudatus | reverse complement strand
GCATGAGCCATAGTACCGAAAGCTAAGCCGCTCGCAAGGATGGATGCTAAAAATAGACGTCTTTTGTTCATTGTGTTTCTCCAATTAAATTTATGTGGTTACAACTGCTAAAGAAAAAAGTGACCAACTTAATTTCGGGTGAAATATTTTTGGTCTTATCGTCTCTTCGTTAATGAGTTGATGAAGAGATTATGAAGGTGTTTGCTGTAAATGTGGGTTATCGGCTTGTAAGATTATGTAAGTTTTAGGAATAGACGGTAGCTTGAAGGTTTTTTAAGAGCTATTGATAGCCCGTTTAAATTACGCTCTCTGGCAATATGACTTCTATACACAGTCCGGTCGGCGTGGTGTTGCGTGCAGTAATAGTGCCATTGTGAAAGTGAATAGAGCGCTTAGCGATGGCGAGTCCTAAGCCATAACCGCCGCTGTCTCTGTCTCGTGCTGCGGATAGGCGTATAAACGGCTCAAATAAGCTATCGAGCTTGTCCTCAGGGACGCCTGGGCCGTGGTCGCGAATCTGAATGATGAACCTGTTGGAATTGTCTTTATAGGCCTTGAGGTTTACTTCAACCGTGGTATTTATATTCGTATAGTGAATGGCATTGCGTACTACGTTTTCTAAAGCGCGGCGGAGTAATTCTGCATTGGCAGTTACCGTCCATGACTCCTCATAATGAAAATTGACGTGTTTTTGCTGCAAATTGGCTTCATAGTCGCAATCTTTAATAATTTCCTCTAGTAGTGAGGCGATATCGATATAGTCATCC
>NW_014592942.1:0-767 GCF_000485595.1 Priapulus caudatus | reverse complement strand
TGATTGGTAACGGCGTGGTATTAGCCCCTGATGCACTATTGCACGAAATAGAAATGCTAGAAGCCGAAGGTATCCCCGCTAGCGAACGTCTTAAACTATCGGAAGCTTGCCAGTTAATTCTTCCTTATCATGTTGCGCTGGATGCCGCACGTGAAGTGGCTCGCGGCAACAAAGCCATTGGAACCACAGGACGTGGCATTGGCCCAGCCTATGAAGATAAAATCTCCCGACGCGGCTTACGTTTGGGCGACCTGATGGACACCGAACGCTTCAAGCTGAAGCTAAAAGAGGTCATGGACTATCATAACTACAGCCTCAAAAATTACTTCAATGCCGAAGAAGTAGATTATCAGACGGTACTCGATGAAGCCCTAGAGATGGCTGAGGTAATGCGCCCGATGATTATCGATGTACCACATCGCTTACAGCAGCTGCGCAAAGAAGGCAAGCACGTGATGTTCGAAGGCGCACAAGGCACCTTACTCGATATAGACCACGGCACGTATCCTTATGTCACCTCATCCAACACTACTGCGGGCGGAGCATGTACTGGCTCTGGTGTTGGCCCCAAAGATCTTGATTATATTTTAGGGATCACCAAAGCGTACACCACACGTGTTGGCTCTGGCCCTTTTCCTACCGAGTTATTTGATGAGACGGGTGAACACCTTGCTAAAGTGGGTAATGAGCTAGGCGCCACTACAGGTCGTCACCGTCGTTGCGGTTGGCTTGATACCGTTGCTCTACGTCGTGCGATGCACATCAAT
>NW_014592941.1:0-767 GCF_000485595.1 Priapulus caudatus | reverse complement strand
TGCGCTCTCTCTCTCTCTCTCTCTCTCTCTCTGACCGCTACCGACTAATTATAAGCCATCAAACGTGTGATCGATTCGCCGCCTCATAAAAGACACAAACTGCGCAATCATCTTTACAATCACGCCATGCCGCCGGGACGCGACCAAACTTTCTATAATCACGTTGAAGCCATAATAACAATCGCACGCATCCTCCAGAGCATCCTCATCCTCCTCATCCTACCCAGCATCCCCACGAGCATCCTCAGCCTCCGCAGCATCACACCAGCCTCCTCATCCTCCGCAGCATCCCCACCAGCATCCTCAGCCTCCGCAGCATCCCCACCAGCATCCTCAGCCTCCGCAGCATCCCCAACAGCATCCTCAGCCTCCGCAGCATCCCCACCAGCATCCTCAGCCTCCGCAGCATCCCCAACAGCATCCTCAGCCTCCGCAGCATCCCCACCAGCATCCTCATTCTCCGCAGCATCTCCACCAGCATCCTCATTCTCCGCAGCATCCCCACCAGCATCCTCATCCTCTGTAGCATCCCCACCAGCATCCTCAGCCTCCGCAGCATCCCCAACAGCATCCTCAGCCTCCGCAGCATCCCCAGCAGCCTCCGCATCCTGCCCAGCATCCCCAACAGCATCCTCATCCTCTGTAGCATGCTCAGCCTCCCGTGAGTACGCAGTTATCGTCTGATCAGCACTGTTCACGCGTCTTGCGTGGTTATGCTACCTCTCTATGACCTCAATAACTCTGTCTCTCTCTCTCTCCTCTCTCTC
>NW_014592940.1:0-768 GCF_000485595.1 Priapulus caudatus | reverse complement strand
TTGGATTGATGCGCGTTTCCCCTTAACAAAGGTGTGGAATGAGCATTTGGCGGAGTATTACACGCCTAAAAACTTTAATTTTTGGTACTTCTTTGGCTCATTAGCCATGTTGGTGTTGGTTATTCAGATCGTCTCGGGGATCTTTTTAACCATGCACTATAAGCCTGATACGGCGTTTGCTTTTGCCTCGGTTGAATACATCATGCGTGATGTGCCGGGTGGGTGGTTCATACGCTATATGCATTCCGTAGGCGCTACGATGTTCTTCATTGTTGTCTACCTACACATGTTTCGTGGTTTGATTTATGGCTCTTTTAAAGGTCCGCGGGAACTTGTGTGGCTGATAGGTATGGCGATTTATCTAGCGTTAATGGCGGAAGCGTTCATGGGGTACTTGTTACCATGGGGTCAGATGTCATTTTGGGGTGCTCAGGTAATTATCAACTTGTTTAATACCATACCTTATATTGGTGATGTTGTTTCAACCACTATTCGTGGTGATTTCGTTATTTCTGATCCTACCTTAAACCGTTTCTTTGCTTTCCACGTTGTTGCAGTACCTCTTGTTTTAGTGGGTTTGGTCTTTGTACATATCGTTGCTTTGCATGTGGTTGGTTCTAACAACCCTGATGGTGTTGAGATTAAGAAAAATAAAGACGAGAAAGGTGTTCCATTAGACGGCATTCCCTTCCATCCTTATTTCACTGTTAAGGATATTATGGGCGTTGTGGTATTCCTGATTGTATTCTTTGCTATTTTATTCTTTGC
>NW_014592939.1:0-768 GCF_000485595.1 Priapulus caudatus | reverse complement strand
GGATATAGAAATAATGTGTTTACTGATGAATTATATTCACTACAATTAACGTTCTTTCGTCATTTCTCGGATCTCATTAAAATTACATTGACAATGACGGATGCTTTCGCAGTGCTCCAGCCGAATTCAGCGCCACCTTGCAGGGGAAACACCACGATGTGTTCTCGGTATCGCCCTCTAGTGGCATTCTCCTTCCCATAGGATCTGAAGGCACCCAGATAGAGCTTGGGTTTACCCCGCGGACGTACGGAAGGAACTATGAAGCTAAATTAACTGTAGAGGTATGAGAGAACAGTAAATGAATAATGGAAAGGAATTGCTTCGTGCACCGCTTGAATTTTGTTAACAGTGAAAGTCGCTGTTTTTTTATAGATGCTTGATTGGATGTGCCGTAAAAAACTAACTAATTTTCCTGGAAGAGTCGTTCTCTAATTATCACCTTATTCACGTTTACTAACACAACGCTAGTAGAAAACGAAAACCCCATTCACACTTATTTTTCTCTAATTTTTTACACTTAGTGACAGAAAGTCGCTGAACTTTCAAGAACAAATACGATTTTGGAAGGCGTACTGGGTCACTTGGAAGTAACTTACTAACATACGTGAATGTCGAAAGGTGAACAGGTGTGTTTATTAATAGAGGTCATCTACAGCCATGTGTTTTGTTGCAGACTGACAGCATGCAATGGTTCTACAAGGTCGTTGGTATGCTACCAGACTACTCTGCCCCACACGGAGAGTCGGAGTACAAGCGTTCACGCTGCCA
>NW_014592937.1:0-768 GCF_000485595.1 Priapulus caudatus | reverse complement strand
GCCATCTTCGCAGCAGCAAAAAACAGAAACATGGCCTTATTACAGCAAATCTTAGCCAGCGGGGTAAATGTTGATCATCGTAATTTTAATGGTGAAACAGCACTGCATATAGCAGCATCACTCGGTAATCTACCAATGGTTCAATACCTGATTAGTCAAGGTGCAAATGTCAATGGACGTACGGGAAAACAATGGCTTCCGATTCATCATGCGACTCGTTTTGGTCACCCCAGAGTGGCTAACTTCCTCATTGCACGTAGAGCATCGGTATGGGCAAAAACCTCTGACGGGCTAAGCGCATTAGACTTCGCGAAAGCCTCTAAAAATCCACATATTCAGGCTATTGCTCGAAAGTACGGTCGTTGAGAATGGTCAATGCGAGCTTATGCTCTGTCACTGGTTTTCTCGGATATAGCTGTGTTCGAGAAAACTGCGCTTATCATTGAAAAATGCAAATCGAATTAACTATGAAGCTACTTGACTTGATAGGTCATCCGCAAAGCAGTGATAATCTATTTTGTAGGGTTTCTCTTCAATGGATTTAAGCACGACATCATCTTATGCAAATAGTGAAATCATCTATGCCTTAGATTTTGATGGTGTACTGTGCGATAGTGCTATCGAAACAGGGATGACAGCGTGGAAAGCGGCGCAAAGCATCTGGCAAGACATGCCGGATTTTCCTCCTCCTGAAGCATTTATTGGCGATTTCCGTCAAGTACGCCCCTTTCTCGAAACAGGTTTTGAAGCCATTCTTATCATGCGACT
>NW_014592936.1:0-768 GCF_000485595.1 Priapulus caudatus | reverse complement strand
GTGTGTGTGCGAGAGAGAGAGAGAGAGAGCGAGAGACCGAGAGCGAGATAGAGGGAAATGGAGAGTGAGAGCGACAGCGAGCGACAGTGTGTGTGAGAGAAGGGGGAGATGGAGCGAGAGAGAGAGAGAAGAAGAGCAGAGGGAGAGCGGCTGCTATTCTGTGTCTAATCATGTTACATGTGCGCGTATAGGAGGATATAACACCGACCTAATTAACTTCGACTCGTTAGAATAAATCTAGATGAGTACACGCGCTTGAGTAACGACCGACGTGAAAAACAAAACCTCCGATACAATATCCGCAAGCGAACAACATCAGCTCGTGACGTCAGTCGAAGGAATAGTGAATTAGTACAGGGATGACATTACCAGTTCAGCAGGTCGCATATATCTATATTATACTGGCAAGTGTTATATAAGCGCACTATACTCCGTATATCTCAATTACGCATACGCAATTATCTGCCCGTCTGTCCGTCCGTCAGTCCGTTCGTCCGTCCGTCCGTTTGTATGCATCTCCGATCTACCTACTCTTCCTCCTCCTCTCTCTCGTTCTATCACTT
This sequence comes from Priapulus caudatus, assembly GCF_000485595.1. Taxonomy (NCBI): domain Eukaryota; kingdom Metazoa; phylum Priapulida; class Priapulimorpha; order Priapulimorphida; family Priapulidae; genus Priapulus; species Priapulus caudatus. The sequence continues at coordinate 205 of NW_014592936.1, read as the reverse complement.
CTGCTTCCCCTTCTTTCTTCATCCCTTCTCTTCTTTCCCCATTCTCTCCCCCGTCAGCCCTCTGATCTTCTATCTTTATGTTGAGTATATGCTTTATTGGAGTCTGCGTGGTTTTTGCTTACTCACACACACACACACACACACACACACACACACACACACACACACACACACACACACACACTACTTCTTCTCTCTCTCTCTC
>NW_014592935.1:0-768 GCF_000485595.1 Priapulus caudatus | reverse complement strand
TCTCTCTCTCGTACATCCATCAGCGTCGTTTCGTGAGAGATGCGACACATAAAATTCTGGCGCCAACTCGTGTAAATTCCAGATCCACGGTCGTTAAATCTGGCCGACCGCTGAGTGACCGCTGTCCACTGCGCCTTGGAATGCGTTTGATTGCGGATTTCACTATTGTCTTCGGCCAGCCGCCTCGCGATCATTCGCCATCACGCCCCTTACATTGACGTTAATGACCGCTGGTCGCTATGGGGAGCTCCAGAATACAACCCTCAGTTGTCCTACCGACGTTTTTTCCCTCGGCTGGACACTGGTCATCGCGCTGTCCCCGCGTATCGGCGAAACATCAAAGCAGGTGCGTTGGACAAGACAAGACGAGCGTGCGGTTGGGGGGTCGGGAATGTGAGGGGCAAGCAATGACTGAGCGTTTACAATATCCCCCCGCAAACAAGTTTTGCGCGTGATGCTGCTGGCACGGAGCACGATTGTGCTTGGCCGAAGCGCGCAAACCTAAACACGATCGTATCTTAATCTGCAGAAAATGAAGCAAATTTGCGGTCGTAAATAGACGCCGGCAGGCGGTTTGGTGATTACTCTCTCATTCGCTCCCCTCCCACCTCTGCAGTTTGCTCCTCCTTTGCTAACTACCCCGCCCCTCCCTGCCGCACAGTCACTGCATCGCTCCTCTCCCGTTTGTTCGCCCCTCGCTTCTCTCCCCATGCATCACGCGCTCGCTTCCTTGCCTCCCTCCCTACCGCTCGGTCGCTCCATATCTCT
>NW_014592934.1:0-768 GCF_000485595.1 Priapulus caudatus | reverse complement strand
GTGGAGCCAACCTTTGAAGCTGAAGGGTTTGACGAGCTGGATTTGACTGATTTAGGTATCAATGCTGAAGATGATGATTTGGATTTTGATGCAGGGGATTTAGACTTAGGGCTAGATACAGTAAAGAATGCAGAACTTGAGCAAGATCTTGATTTAGACGATCTACTTTCCGATAAGGATAATAGTTTCAATATGACAGAGCCAAGTTTAATAACAGATGATGACTTTGATGTCGCCTCTCTTGATGACTTGCTCACTGATATGGATGAGCCTGAACTTGCTTCTGCTGCAGTTACACCTGAAGTGAAAGATGCAACACCACAGTTAGGATCAGAGTTTGAAGATTTGTTAGATCTTGATTTGTCAGATTTAAGTGATGATTTGTCGGTGGATAATAAATCTTCTCCTACTAAAAAACAGGCCGATCTTGGTTTGTCTAATTTGAATTTAGAGCTGAATAATAATGCGGATCTACACAAGATCTTACCAACGAATAGTGTGTATGCCTCTAGCGAGAATGACCTATCAGAGTCTGATAATCTACTCGGCGATCTTGATGATGACCTATCTTTCATGGATTTAGACGATGATGATCAAGATTTAAAAGAAACCCAAGTTAGCACTAAACTAGATTTAGCCCGAGCTTATTTAGATATGGGTGATATTGAAGGTGCTAGAAACACGCTTGAAGAAGTCATGATGGAGGGCAATGACGACCAAAAGAAAGAAGCCGAAGAGTTATTGCACCAAACCGGTTAGCGATTGCCC
>NW_014592933.1:0-768 GCF_000485595.1 Priapulus caudatus | reverse complement strand
ATGCGTTAAGGTTTCAACGGGGTTAGTTCCTAAATTATCAGTAAACGCCTGCCAAACTAAAATACTGAATGGTATTAAACATAAAATAAATAACAGCGGTTTAACTAGGTATGAAATTTTATTGCTGGATAAAGTCTTCAAGTTAAAAATCTTTTTTAAATCCATGCCTTTATATAGATGCGCGACTTGCTCGGCATAACCATTAAACATTTCCGTTTTACGTTTAGGCTCCCAAAAAGGTCGCCCTATTACACGCTCTTTACTCTGGCTCCAACGTGGATGATCCACATCAGGATTAACATTAGAATAAAAACCATATTCGGCAGGTGCTGTTTTATTCCAAGTGGTTTGTGGTTCTGTTTCAGTAAAACGAATTTTAACAATCGACTTAATGCTTTTATAACCATATTTCCATGGCACAACTAAACGAATCGGCGCGCCATTTTGATTCGGTAATATCTCGCCATATAAACCTACCGCCATAAATGGTAATTCATTCATCGCCTCATCTATTCTTAATCCTTCGACATATGGCCAATGTAAAACACGTCGTTCTTGACCAGGCATTCTTGATTTGTCTAGCAAGGTGGTGAATTCAACATATTTTGCTTTTGAATTAGGTTCAAATTTTTTTAACATATTCGCCAATGAAAAACCGACCCATGGAACTACCATCGACCAACCTTCTACACAACGTAATCGATAAATACGTTCTTCTAACGAACCAGGCGTAATAAAATCTTCTAAATTATAGCTACCTGTTTTAGC
>NW_014592932.1:0-768 GCF_000485595.1 Priapulus caudatus | reverse complement strand
CACCCCTCACCCACCCTCCACCCTCGCTCGCCTCTCCCCCTCAACCAGGGCTGTCACTACCTCCCCAACCCTCCATCCTCGCTCCCCCTCGCTCGCCTCTCACCTGGAGATGTGTTCGAAGCCTAGCCTCACGTAGAGCTCGCGTCGCACGGTGGCCGTGAAGGTCGTCACGAGACAGAGCACCGTGGCGCCGGCGAACAGCACGTTGTAGGAGAGCACAACGCGAAAGTTGCCGAGCCAGTCGATGCGACCAAAGTCGCCGAGAAGGTCGAAGTTCGTGATGCCTACAGCGGCGGCGGCGGGGAGAAACGAAAGTGATCAATGGACGTGCAAGCATGATGAGCGCGGTGTCTCTCGATCACTCACCCAGACAGCGGGACAGCACACATGCCAACACTTACACAGACACCACACCCTTCATCACTCACATAGAGACACCGCACCCTCCATTACTCACCCACACAGCGGGACACCGCACCCTCCATCACTCACCCAGACAGCGGGACACCGCACCCTCCATCACTCACCCAGACAGCAGGACACCGCACCCTCCATTACTCACCCAGACAGCGGGACACCGCACCCTCCATCACTCACCCAGACAGCGGGACACCGCACCCTCCATCACTCACCCACACAGCGGGACACCGCACCCTCCATCACTCACCCACATAGCGGGGACACGCACCTCCACTCACTCACCACGACACGGCGGACACGGCACCTCCACTCACACACCACACCAAGACGGACGACGGACACCGCCAC
>NW_014592931.1:0-768 GCF_000485595.1 Priapulus caudatus | reverse complement strand
GTAAACGCCTTCATTGTCTTGATCTTCCAGCAGCGCGTTGGCAATTTCTACTAAATCAAGATAATCATCAAAATCTTCAAAGCCATTGGGTAATATTAATAGCGTGGTTTCAGTTTCATCGTGAAGATCTAGGTGGAAAAACTCATCTGCTAGTGCCTTGAGAGCATCCTCTAAGGAGCTAGATTCAACGACCTGAAAGCGGATGCTATCACGCAGTAATTCACGCTTGGCGAAGGGGCAAAAATTATGTTTTATAACAATATGTTCAAGCCAGTTTTTAGTGTTGTTTATAATAGTGTTCAAAATCCATATTGCCTGTGGTGATACGATAGAATATATTCGGTTTGATCAGCTTACAAAAATCATTCACAGAGTGCAATCGGCTGAGAAATTACTACAGAGCTAAACCTGTGTGGCCAAAACTATCAAACGTCCGGTGTGGGAAAATGTAGGGGTGATAATGTTCATAGACGATGATTATACCCTCAGTAGAAAGTTATTAAAAAATCTTTTAAGTATAGAGGCTCCCTATAGTCTTATTTAGTTATTTGGAAACCTTGATAGACTATACTGGCGCACCTTGATAAGTAATGCAGATTTCACGTCATGACACGCTTTATCCCCATTTTTTTGTACTGCTCTGGTCAACAGGTTTTATTGGCGCCAAATTCGGCCTGCCCTATGCCGAACCTTTTACTATGCTGATGTGGCGCATGATATTTGTGGTAGCACTATTTATAGTGATTGCGTTATTACTGAAATGCCCCA
>NW_014592930.1:0-768 GCF_000485595.1 Priapulus caudatus | reverse complement strand
AAGGTGGCGGCATTGGGAATATCGATTTTGATATTACGAATCACCATCGCTAGATGTCCGCGTTGCTTGAAAATATTGATACGAAAACGACCAATACCTTCCTCATCCAAGGCTAAATTCATCCGGCTTCTTTTCAAACTGCTGCCGTTGATCACTATTCATCAAGGATTGCGCGATGGCATCAAGCTGCTCTGAACTCATCTTGTCTTTGCTTAGCGCTCTAAGTGCGCCCTGAATTTTTGCCGCGGGGGGAGCATTGAAAGTGAGGTATAAATCTGAGCCATCATTCTTTACTAGAATGCGTAGAAAGTTTTTGAAGTCCATGATAATGAGTTTCTTGGTGTTATTTTTACAATGTATTAGCCGATGGAATTTTTTTGTCGCCTACTTTTGCGTCAAGCATAAAAGAATGCCAAGCGTAGTGGTAGCAATAACCGATTAAGGGAAAGCGAGCTCATTTGAGAACAAAATCAGATCAGATTGCGATTCGTACCGCCATCTTAAGCTAGAAGGTTTGACGGAAAAGGAGTTTTTTGAGAATTAGCTTGGAGTTCGGGAGGTTTTGCTAGGCAATGCGTTAGGCGTGTCGTTATTTTAGATTGAAATAATCCAATTCACCTTTGAGTCATCAGCGAACTCGTATACTCATCGGATGAATAAAAATAATGCGATCTTGATTTTCGGGCTGGCCTTTATGCTCTTATTGTTTCCTCTTCAGCTCTTGGCGGACAAGTTAGAAACCCCTGAGTTATTACTGGCCAATGTTTA
>NW_014592929.1:0-768 GCF_000485595.1 Priapulus caudatus | reverse complement strand
TACATTAAGTATCTGAAGAGGTAATTGTCATGTCTATTACAATAAGCAGTCGCAAATTTAATCAAGATGCGAGCGGTGCAAAAAAAGCCACAAAACAAGGGCCTGTTTTTATTACAGACCGTGGTCATACTGCGCATGTCCTTTTATCTTTTGATGATTATGAGAAATTAGCCGGTGGACTTTCCTTATTAGATGCCATTGCTCAAACGGGTGATGCAGATTTTGATTTTGAGCCATCGAAGCTAACCGGTACGCTACATAAACCAGTCGATTTATCTTGATGTACTTGCTTGATACAAATGTTATTTCAGCACTACGTCGTCCAGACAAAGCAGAGCCTCTTTTAGTAGAGTGGGCCGCCAGTGTTCCTGTTAGCCGATTTTGTTTATCGGCTATAAGTATTCTTGAAATAGAACACGGCGTGTTGCTAAAAATGCGTAAAGATAAAAAACAAGGTGCCTTGCTGCGTGCCTGGGTTGATGATGAAGTATTGCCTCGATTTGAGGGTCGGATTTTACCGATCGACGTTGATGTAGCTCTGCTATGCGCAAATCTACATGTGCCAGACCCACAGCCAGAACGTGATGCATTAATTGCTGCCACAGCGCTGGTGCATAAATTAACTGTCGTAACTAGAAATGTAAATAATTTCCTACCCACGGGTGTTCAGATATTAAACCCTTGGGTCAGAAGTGATTAGCTGAAAGAATTAAAAATTGTTTTTTACTTGAGGCGTCGTTCAAAGCTTGTGTGTTAATACACCAGAAC
>NW_014592928.1:0-768 GCF_000485595.1 Priapulus caudatus | reverse complement strand
AGAGAGAGAGAGAGAGAAAGAGTGGGAGAGATACACGACAACATCCTACTTCATGAGAGATAGCAGATTGTCATCATCATCGTGATCAGCATCTTGATGTTTTGTCTTCATGAGTCTGTCATTTGTGTGTTGCAGGCATGCAAGGTGATGAGACACTTTCCACCGGAGACGCGGGTCTTCACAGAGGTATGTTGTCATCCCTCCTCACCTGTCATCGGCTAGATAACATCAAGAACTAATTAATAAAACATGTTTTATTAGCTCTTGATAACATAATGTAACACTACATAGACATGGTCTCTCTGTATGCTCTACCTCATGGTATCTAACTGACAGCATGTTTCCGTAAAAATCGAGTTAATATTAATATAATATTTATATAATTATAGTTAATATTAGTTATTCATTGTTTTTTTTTGGTCAATTAACTATTGTCACCCGTGTAAGTGTGTGTCTGTCCTGGGTGGGTGACGATTGTGTGATAGTGAGACTGTCAAACAACATTAAATGAGGAAAAGATGATGAAGAACCTTGCTTATGACTGTGTGGTGTCTTGGTTCGTGTGCGTCCGTGAGATTGCGTTTGTCTGTGTACGTATACGTGGGTGCACGCGTGCATACGCGGGTGCACGCGTGTATACGTGGGTGCACGCGTGTATACGTGGGTGCGCGCGTGTATACGTGGGTGCACGCGTGTATACGTGGGTTCACGTGTGCATACGTGGGTGCATGCGTGTATATGCGTGTGCACGCGTGTATACGCGGGTGC
>NW_014592927.1:0-768 GCF_000485595.1 Priapulus caudatus | reverse complement strand
CAGCAGCAGCACCACCAACAGCAGCAGCAACTGCAGCAGCAGCAGTAGCACTAGCGGCAGCAGCAGCAGCAACAACAACAGCGGCAACCTGAGCAGCAGCAGTAGCAGCAGCAGCAGCAGCAGCAGCAGCAGCAACCTCAACAGCAGCAGCAACAGCAGCAGCAGCAGCAGCAGCAGCAGTTTGCTGCTGCTGCTGGCTGGGTGCTGCTGCTGCTGCTGTTGCTGCTGCTTCTGCTGCTGCTGCTGAGTTGCTGCTGCTGCTGCTGCTACTGCTGCTGCGTAGGTTGCTGCTGTTGTTGTTGTTGCTGCATCTGCTGGTGCTGCTGCTCCTGCTCTTGCTGAGGTTGCTGCTGCTGCTGCTGTTCTGCTGCTGCTGCTGCTGCTGAGGTTGCTGCTGTTGCTGCTGCTGTTGCTGTTGCAGCTGCTGCTGCTGCTCCCAGCCAGCAGCATCACCCAGCCATCAGCAGCAGCAGCAGCAGCAGCAGCAGCAGCAGCAGCAGCAGCAGCAGCAGCAGGGGGTGGGCTAGCCTGCAGCCTAGGGCAGCGATTACGACCTCGGCTCTGATTATGACTCAAGACGCGGATAAAACGTTGAATAATTGCTTTCAACAAGTGCCTCTCGTCCTAATGCCATTATACGCGGACGCCGCATTACCACCGATATAAAGCACCTCCTATATACACGAGCTCCACCGCTGCACGCGCACATGTCATCATCCCTGTATAGGAGGAGGAGGAGGAGGAGGAGGAGTGGGAGGAGGAGGAGGA
>NW_014592926.1:0-769 GCF_000485595.1 Priapulus caudatus | reverse complement strand
ATCATGGCTTTTGCTAATGATTTAGGTTACGAGGTGCGTGAGAAACGCATCACCCGTGATGAGGTTTACATTGCCGATGAAGCCTTCTTTAGTGGCACAGCAGCAGAAGTAACGCCGATACGTGAATTGGATAATCGCACCATCGGTTCTGGTACGCGCGGTCCGATTACTGAAAAACTACAATCATTGTTTTTTGATGTGGTTCATGGCAGATCAGAAAAATACAAACATTGGCTTACCTTTATTGATTAGCGTATAAATATGCGAGGCTAAGGCGAAGTTTACAACCATACAGCTCACTTTCGTCGTTCTAAAGCTAATAATGGCTCGTCATGAAATTGCTATATCCTAAAAAATTTTCAACGTAATGAGGTTTGTCAACATAGATGATCAAGCAGAGGAATGACTATGTCAGAACGATTGTCAGCTTGTAAAAATTTAAACATTAAAAAAGAAGTCCAGGTAACGCTGGCTGATTTGCCCTTGCATTGTCCTATGAATGATTCAGTGGCGTGGTGCTCACATCCGCGAGTTTACCTTGCTATTGAATTAGAAAAGAGGAAAGCCAGCCGTTGCCCTTATTGTGGTACGCTATATCGTCTTATTAGCGAAAACTAAGCAGGCTTTAGTTAAGTCATTGCTATCCTTTGAGTAAAAATAAAACGAATCATTCGTTGGAGTAATCGCTTGAATAACCCTGCGGAAAAAAACTCCTTTCTACATCCTCGTCATTGGGGGATGTGGCTAGCGATAGGCTTACTGCGCTTTA
>NW_014592925.1:0-769 GCF_000485595.1 Priapulus caudatus | reverse complement strand
TGGGAACCCCCTGCTTTGTTATATGTGATTGACGGCTGATCACTGCCCAGATTATGAATACTGACATCCTCAGCTTCATAAATCAGGTTACCACCTGCAGCCTTACGCGCATCCATCAAATCCCGAGTAATTTCAGTTTGTCCATACACCATAACCGAATCGCCGCTTAAAGCTTTCAGGTCGATACGATGTCGCTCATTATTGAAAATGATATCGAAACCATCATGTACTAGCCCTTCGTGATCCATACGTTCGCTAACCTGCGCCTGACGCAGCAAATCCACTGCGCCAAACTCCAGCACTCCGGCACGAATACGCCCCAATACATAGTCAGGGTCGCGACGTTCGAGGACAACATTATCGATGCCCTGTAAATGCAATAACTGTGATAGCAGTAGCCCAGACGGGCCCGCACCGATAATGCCAACTTGTGTTTTTGATTTCACTGTGTCGCCTCCAGATAATTATCAAAACCTATGGCGTTACCCATGAACCGCAAGATAGCAACGATAGCAACTTTCACTCCCCTACCCACCGCCCAGCCATCCGGGTAGAAATAACACAAGGCCAGGTAATAATAACAAGAGAGAAATACGAATGATTTCGGCGCCAATAAATGGAATAACACCACGAAAGGTTTCAATCATAGGGACATCTCTGGCGAGCATATTGATAATGAATACATTTAAACCAACCGGCGGTGTAATCAAGCCCAGCTCTATGACAATGAGGGCAAGAATACCGAACCAGATTTTCAGGCTTTCATTAT
>NW_014592924.1:0-769 GCF_000485595.1 Priapulus caudatus | reverse complement strand
TCTCTACGTGCGAAAAAAACCGTAGTAACCTTGAGAGCGAGTCATTTTTCTCCATCTCCATCTCCGTCTCGGATGGGGGGAGACACGCACACGAGATAAGCGATGAATACGGCTGCGGGGGGGAGGGAGGGAAGGAGGAGGGGGCGTGTTGAAGTGCGAGTGCGGTTTGCGAGACGTATCTTCGCCGCTGCCGCCGCGTGCCGTAACTTAACCTTGAATGCGAACGCTTGGCGGGAGCGCGCGCTTTCACACATGCGCTATATCGTTAAATTATTAATCTCTGAGGTTGTGGTGGTGGGGGCCTGGGGGGGCTCACTGCCAGAGGCTACACGGTGATGATGATGATGATGATGGGGATGGTGGTGATGATCATACATCAGTGACCGCAGTCAAGTCGGCGTCAGCGAACACCTCTATATATAACGGACACCTGTAGTGTATATATAGAGGACACTTTTGGCGTTTGTCTAAGACGGGCGGACACGTGTCTATGAAGAACACTATTTTGGTTTTCCGTTAGTGACACTCATATATACGGGTTTGATTGCATGGCCATTATCGTCGTCACCACCATCACCACCATCATCATCATCGTCGTCGTCATCACCACCATCACCATCATCGTCGTCGTCATGACCACCATCACCATCATCATCACCACCATCACCACCACCATCACCACCATCATCATCATCGTCGTCATCATCATCACCATCACCATCATCGTCGTCGTCATCACCACCATCACCATCACTCACCTGACCTATGA
>NW_014592923.1:0-769 GCF_000485595.1 Priapulus caudatus | reverse complement strand
GGAAAACTGCTCTGCAAGATATTTGCTATCTTGTTGATAGTTTTTAAAAGGCAAGCCGACGTCAAACATACTCAAGAGGGCGTTAATGGAGTTTTCCATGCCTTCCTTCGTAGGATAAAAGCTGTAGTAGGTTGGTTTGTCGCCAATCAAGTATTCTGTGGAGGTGCTAGGGCGCACAAAGATATTATTATTATTGTAATAGCGACGGTGGTACGTCCAGGTGAAGACAGAATTATAAAAAGTTTCTGCCAACTCTGCTTGCTTATGCTCATAGAGCATTCTGATATAATACTGCTTTATTTTCTTCCAGAGACTTTTATCCAGATTCTCTAGGTCAAACTCGGCTTTGAGTCGAGCGGAAGCCTCCGTCACGCGTTTGGTGTATCGCGTAATACGCACCAACGACGCTTCGTGTTCACCTTCCCAATCTGCTTCAATGAAGCGTGATCTTGCCTCGCGAGTGATTCTTAGGAAGATGCGGTAATGCTTGTTGAACACCTCAAGTATAATGCCAGCAATGCGTTTTCCTGTTTGTGCATCTTGGCTACTCACCGCCGTTAGCTCTGCGTTGTCTGTTACTAAAGGTACAACATTATCACAACGGACAAGTTCAGTGGTCTTGTTGCTAGCGGCGTGTTCTTGATGCATTGGGTCATTTTTTGACTTATCTGCACACATGGTGGCTATCTCGTTTGCTAAGGGTAGTATTTTAGTAAATTAGCATAAGTCCTTACTTTACTCTGTATCAATTGCAAGGAGGCAATGATTA
>NW_014592922.1:0-769 GCF_000485595.1 Priapulus caudatus | reverse complement strand
TTGAGCTACTGCAGCGCTCACAGCGGGTTTGCTACCAATAGTTGGACTATTGTATGACAGTGAAAAGAGAGAATAACAATCGGCTACTCAGGAAGCGTGGGGTCAACTTAATTTCATATACACATTAACCAATCTTGACTTTCAGTCTGCAATACTATACCGATAGCAACTAAAATGCCTACATTGAAATACTCGCTAAATGAACCATGTAGTCGCCAATGTGAGAAGCAAAGCATGCGAGAGAAACAATGATTGCGCATAGTGTATCATAGCAGTGGTGTATGATATCAGCAAATCTTCGCCAGTGACAAGTTCCCCGACATAATCCACACATTTTTTTTTTTTTTTAATAGGCGCCGCAAAATGCATTTTACATTTTTTTTATTCAAATACGTACGTGCTCATTATTTATACGATTTATCCTTCAGGTCGTTTGCGTCATTTAACAACATGATCAGCATCCGCTGTAACTGGTCAGCTGTTTATATTGGTTGATCAAGACAGCCAGCGAGTAACGTTACAAACTTCCGTCCGCGCTGCATGCTGATTCCACGATGTCAAGATTTATCACCACCTCATGTTTCTTTAAGCTCGTTAAAGCGTCTCATCCTGTAATTTAGTCATCCAAACGTTTTCCCGGCCTCATACGATACTGTTAATGGCTCTCTCCGAAACGGAGATCAATCTTTTCTATTTATTCCACGTATGTCTTCGTGAGCTTTTTTTGAGCGTGAGTGTGTGTGTGTGTGTGTGCGCGCGCGTGTGCGTG
>NW_014592921.1:0-769 GCF_000485595.1 Priapulus caudatus | reverse complement strand
GCATGGGTTTGGTTATTTCGACAAAATTGACTACTTTCTAGTTAACATGAAAAGAAGTTGCATTTGTATAGAAAAAAGTTTGCGGTGTACCCATTCTATAGACACATCATTGTAGTGGAGCAATAGTTTTGGAGGGAGATGCGCGAGCCGCACGCATGCACACACACGCATACAGGCACACGCACACGCACATGCACGCACGCACACGCACACGCACGCACGCACGCACACACGCACGCACACACACACACACACACACACACACACACACACACACACACAGACACACATACAAACACTCACACAAACACAAACACACACGCGTGCGCGCGGGCACGCGGGCACGCGCATATTTCTCACTTATACGTGGTATCAATATATACCCAACTTGTGTGATTACATGGTTAAATTTGTATGTTTCTTTTAGTTTTAGTTGTTATAGACCAAAATGTATTATCGCTATTATGTTTGTTTCAGTGGGTGAAAAGTGAAAACTGCCTAGTGAGGTATGACTTTCACAGTTAGACGTAACGTTACTAAGCAACTTACAACTTGCGCAACACATATAGGCTACTGTTTTGATTTGTTTATAGAAGCTCATGTAAGTAACATTGTTTAGAGTGTGTGAATAGACAAAATTAATGTGTGCAGAAAAAATTTGCCACAGATTTTGGTGGTGATGAAGATTACGCATCGCATGTGAAATCCAGAGATGCTAGTCTGTTTCATTTTTCCCTGGTAAATCAACATTAAGCCCGGCGCACACGTG
>NW_014592920.1:0-769 GCF_000485595.1 Priapulus caudatus | reverse complement strand
GGGAGATAGGGAGAGAGGGGAGAGAGATTGAGAGCGAGAGAGCGAGAGTGAGGGGGAGGAGAGAGGGGGAGCGAGGGGGGAGATTGAGAGATAGAGGGAGAGAGCGCTCTGAGTCGTATGTCAACATGAGTAACTGTTTAGTTACCTGCGTAGCCTTGCATCCGTGCGGTTGTATACGTGTGTACCTCTATACCTGCGTGAATGTATACGTGTGTACCTCCATACCTACGTACCTGTATACTTACGTAACTGCATACCTGCGTACCTGTATACGTGCGTACCTGTATACGTACCTGTATACGTACCTGACCCGTCTCTGTGATTCTGGTTAGTTTCTGTGATCGCGACCGGTCACCCGATGTTCACGGTGATGCTGCCTCCCCAGCCACAGGTAGGCTTTACTGCTGCTCTGCTTAGATTCGTGGTTTAGGGTAGTAATAGGGTTAGGATTAGTAATAGGGTTATATGTTATTGATAGGGTTAAGGTGTTGGGGTTATGGTTAAAGTTATTGATAGGGTTAAGGTGTTGGGGTTATGGTCAGTGATAGGGTTAAAGTGTAAGGTGTTAGAGTTAGGGTTATTGGTAGGGTTAAGGGGTTAGGGTTAGGGTCAGTGATAGGGTTAAAGTGTAAGGGGTTAGGGTTCGTGATAGGGTTAAGGGGCATAGTAGAATAACTACATACATGTACATGTACACGTACATAGTAGAATAACTATATATACATGTACATGTACATGTACATAGTAGAATAATTACATACATGTACAT
>NW_014592919.1:0-769 GCF_000485595.1 Priapulus caudatus | reverse complement strand
GGATACTTATTACATCTCACTTGGTGTAACCGATACCGAACTGTTAACACGTGCTTACAACGAAATGCAGCGTATTCTTGATGCAGAATGGCAAGTTCGTGATGAAGGTTTACCTTATAAAACACCATACGAAGCCTTAATAATGGCTTCAATAGTGGAAAAAGAAAGTGCTGTCGCTGAAGAAAGACCGCTAATATCGGGTTTGTTTACCAATCGTTTACGTAAAAAAATGCGTTTACAAACAGACCCAACGGTTATCTACGGTATTGAAAATTACGATGGAAACATTCGCTACAGAGATTTACGAAAGGATACACCGTATAATACCTACACTCGCAGCGGCTTGCCGCCAACGCCGATAGCTTTGCCAGGACGAGAAGCTATTCACGCAACATTGCATCCCGACAAAACGGATTATTTATATTTTGTTGCGTATGGGGATAATACTGGTCGTCATGTATTTTCTACGAATTTAGAAGATCACGAAAAAGCGGTTGATAAGTACCAACGCAAACGCTGAAACTATTCCCGACGATTTCAGCATGCGACTTACATGGATGTAGGAAGTGTGAATAATGCGGGAGCAATTATTAGTCACTCCATTTTATGGAGACAAAATAGTATTTAAAAGCATTATGAGTAAATTTATAACATTGGAAGGCATAGAAGGCGTTGGCAAAACCAGCAACCTTCGTTTTATAAGAGAGTTGTTAGAGGCAGAAGGGCATACTTGCGTGGTTACACGCGAGCCTGGCGGAACCAACCTTGG
>NW_014592918.1:0-769 GCF_000485595.1 Priapulus caudatus | reverse complement strand
GTTTAACGTATATATATATATATATATATACAGGAGTAGATAATAGAAGAATTCTATTATCTACTCCTGATGTATATATATATATAAACAGATACGCTTTACCGTCTCTTGCTATTGAAAACGACACTGTAGACATTTCATCAACAAATTGTCTAGGCAGTGAAAGCGGGTCACTTATATGTTACTGCGGATCGTCCACTAACAACTTAATCGATGGAGATGGACAACGGTGGATGGAGCTATAATACGTCCTCTCGTTTGTAAACGCGCCTCCGTATTTCTAACTGTCGAACTTCGGTCAACATGACCCATGAGGTTGTTGGGGTAGACATTTATCTGATTCTTGTGGTATTCCATCCGTCAATGAACAGACACATTTATATGCACTGTTGTAATTGACCTCTGACTTTGCAATGCCATGGACTCTAGCTCCTATCGGCACATTTATATAGCTACCATTTTAAACACGCGGTATACCTTGATTTTGCTGCGCTGTGCATCTCATGATAGCTCTACAATTTGATTTTCGAATCTGTCGATCGATAAATGTTTGAGGGCATGTCATATGGTACTCAAATCATCGTTCATTAATATATTCTGTCAATCTGCAAATGCTAGTTACCTACAGTTATTAAGGTGATTATACAAAAAATTAAGCTTTGGATAAATATGAAAAATTTCGTAGCTTTTTCCACGATGGCAGTGAGATCATATATTAATTAAACGATGTCTGTGAGTATCTTTAGTTGCCATATAAATTAGCACCAGC